>NW_026606931.1:600000-891684 GCF_029890125.1 Rhinichthys klamathensis goyatoka
TCATATAACGCAGGTCTATGGTAACTTCCTCAAAGAGCATGCACAGAGAAGTCCAAATTAAACATGATTTAATGACTCGTAAATGTAAGTACACATTGATGGGCTAAGACACGAAACGAGCGGTTTGTGTGAGAAAACGAACAGTATTTATATCGTTTTTACCTCTTGTAAACACAGCCACGTCCAAGTGATCTGAGGGCGCGGGCGCTTCGGTCTTTTCCGACAAGCGCCGGAAAGCGCCAGAAGTGATCTCTCGCGCGTGTACGTCACTCATTGTTTACACAGAACAGAGATTATAGGTAAGACGGCTAATTAAAAGGGTACTAATTTGCGTTTATCTGGGATGTTTAAACCGTCGTAAAAGAAAACAGTTAAAATTTTTTAAAAATAAAACAATTGTATGAGTGACGTACACACGCGAGAGATCACTTCCGGCGCTTTCCGGAAAAGACCGAAGCGCCCGTGTCCTCAGATCACTTGGACGTGGCTGTGTTTACAAAAGGTAAAAACGATATAAATACTGTTGGTTTTCTCACACAAACCGCTCGTTTCGTGTCTTAGCCCATCAATGTGTACTTACATTTACGAGTCATTAAATCATGTTTAATTTGGACTTCTCTGTGCATGCTCTTTGAGGTGGTGACCATAGACCTGCATTATATGACTGACAGACAAGAACAGTTTGACCTAAAAATATCAAAATTGAAACTACTGCGGAAACAAAGACACCTACATCTTGGATGCCCTTGAGGTAAGCTAAAACATACCAAAAATTAATTTCAAAGTGAACTATCCCTTTAAGCATATCATTGTCGTGTAAACGTACCCTTAGTGACATTGTTGCCAGTCACTGCTGGCCTGATTCAATATTAGACAGCAGGGAAAATATGTTAACTTTTAACGTGTTAATAAATGTATTTTCAAACAAAAAACAAATTAGCACTGCGTTTTTATTACTAACATTCGTCATGCATTACTTTCAGCAATCACCTATTTCCCACTAGCAACGAGGGATTATTTTTGCTTGTGTTCAGTGTCATAGAATAGTGACACTGTAATAGCAGCACATTGGTATTATTTTGACTCTTATTCCTGACTCTCTTTGTAAGGAAGTGCATTTGTGTTGATATTCAGGTAAGGTGATAATGGTCTGATAATTAGCCCCACCTATTATGACCAGCAGACCATTAGCAGTGACAAACATTAAACACCTTTCCAAGAACGTTTCATAGCTCATACCCCTCTCTCGCTTCAACTTGCCGCTAATGGAGCTGACATATGCAGCGAGCCAATATTGTAATTTATTTTAATGCTGGCTCGTAAAAAAAAAAAAAAAGGCCTGAAACATTTTGAATGATATCCTTCTTGCCCAAGGAACACCAGAGCTCCCTAGATTAACAGTAATGCATTTACATATTTATTAAAATTACTTCTAAGCAAGCAATTTATTTAGATAATTTTAAAAATGCATGTTCTACCCTAAGAGGAATGGTGTGATTATGCTTCTCTACTTTCATTGGAGAAAGAAAAACATATGAAATTCCACAGCCCAGATGCATTGATTGTGACACAAAAATATGTTGATCGTGCTGAGAAGTCTTTCGCCATCAAAAGCAGTGGTGAATGGGTGAAAATCCTCTTCTGCTCTCTGACCCCAATGTCTGCAACTAAAAGAGATGCTTGGTCATTGAAGTCACTAGAGGAAATAAGTTAGAAATATTTGGACGCGTAGTTATCTCTGTCAAAGAAGAGAGATAAGACTTCACCCCAGTCAACAGACATCCATTCATTGTATTTCACACAGCAATGCGCACTGACACAAAGCCATGGAACCAATGCTTTAATTGAGTAATACAATACAATCTAAAAAAAAAAAAAGTGTTCTCCAATATCGGACATTCACATATTTGAATTTGGCATGCGAAGACACTTCGCATAACATGTCCTGTGACATTGTGTGTAGACTGCTTTTGTAGAAAGGAAGAACGGGAATAATTGTAAAGCTCAATAAAGCATTAATAACCTAATGGACAAAATACTCAACATGGTCAAATAAGTATGTGCAAGTGCAATTCAACCATCTTCATAATGGACAGTTTCGCTAACAATATACAGGTTTTTTTTTTAAATCTGCATTACTGTTCAAATGTTTTTGTTTTTTTATTATTATAGTTTTGAGAAAAAGTAAAGGCATTTACAATTTATTTATAATTTAATATAATTTATAATGCTAAAATTTCTATTTTAAATAAATGCTGTTCTTTTGAACTTTCTAATCATCAAAGAATCATGAAAAAAGTTAATCAGCACAACTGAATGGAAATAACATTGGTTATTTTTCAACATTGGTTTTACTTTTCAACATTGATAATAAGAAATGCAAATGAGCATATTAAAATGATTTCAGCAGAGATGAAGGTTCAGTGCATACATTTTAAACCATGCTGTTGATGTTATTTCCATTCTTGGGATTTAAAGGTTTTTAAAATATGTATTTCCCAAAACAACTCGCACGATTTGCTGTATCTTTATTCACAATTAAAGAATTTGTCTAGTGTTTCAGAATGTGTTGTGCATTGACTGATATGCTAATTTTATACACATAAAAACAGACCTATACACATTTCGAAACATTTTTGTTCACGGTTACATTTATTACATTATAAATTGTGTATTATGAATGTAACATCAGCCTAGTTTGATTGCATCCAATTCTATAAAGTTTTAAATGACTGCTAATATGTTAAAGGTGCTGTATGTAAGTTTTTGACTGTACTAAAGCATACAAATACCATAATATGTTTGCTGAAATTTAGGAAACATGCTGAGTTCACATACGCGTTTCTCTGAAAACCAATACAGCCAGTTATTTTACTTTGAAATGTGCCTTCCGTGTCGGAATGTCTGTTTTTGTTTTGGTCTGTGCGATACCGCACATTGCCAATTTACCCAATAATATTTTACCACCACAGGTTGCCACAGCTGGCAGAAAACACAGCATATTCAACGCTATCTCACGACCAATTCGTACGAATTCGTACGAGTGATTAAAAGGTGGCTAATTCGTACTAATTCATACGACCTCACTCGTACGAATTTGTACGATTTGTCTAAACCCACGTGATGGGTAGGTTTAGGGGCGGGGTCAGGGGTAGGTCATTCGTACGAATTCATACGAATTGGGTAACTCGTAAAATATGTACGAATTAGCAAAAATCTTACGAATTTGTACGAGTGAGGTCGTACGAATTAGCCACCTCGAAAAATTTGTACGAATTGCCGTGAGATCGGGCTTGCATATTGCAGCCATGGAAGCCAGCAAACGAACTGGGTCAGAGATCGCAGATTCTACCCAACCTAAAAAGCCTCCGCACCCATCTAAAAATCTCTATGAACCGGAGCATATTAAAATGCAATATCAACTCATAATTCAATAAATCAATAAATCTACTCATCAACTTACTAGAAGTAAGTCTTCTCACCTTCCATTGTTAATTCCGCTCGTTTCTGTTGCGTGTCCTCAATCTGGCAACCCGTGCGAGTGTCGCGTCTGAGCAGGAGGGGGAGGGGGAAACAACTGTCTCCAATATTTTGATTTTGGACTGCAGTACCAATTTCAACCACTAGCTGTCAAATCTCACATACTGCACCTTTAAAAGTTGAGAAGATTCTGTATTGGAAGTTTTAGGCCAACTCATTTTACTGAATAAATGTAAAAAAAAGAAAGAAAGAAAAACTCAACGCATAGAACTATTGTGGCTTTTGCTTTTCCCTTCATGCATAGTATTTGTGTGTGTGTGTGTGTGTGTGTGTGTCTTATTTGGAGCTTAAAACAATAAAACCCTGAAACAGTTTTTCAAAGTTTGAATATCCTCCCCCACAAAAGTGTGATACTTGTTATTTAGTCTCTGTCACTCAGTCAAGCTGTGCTAGAGTTTGACATTGTACACTGCTTTATTCCCTGCTGTAGATGTACATGCCTGCAAATCTAATAACTCTGACTGGTCTGTGTCTGTGATAGACAGAGAGAAAGGAGAGAGAGTCCCTGCCGATTTCACTGATGGCATCCCCTGATCTCCCACCCAGGCAGCAAGGATGTAATATCCCCTCCTTGCAGGCAATAATACTCAGATCACAGGGTTGCTATATGGAGATGGAGCACGATATATACAGCACAGACCCCCTCTGTTCCTGCCCGCAGACACAGGGAGCAAAACAACAGCATGGCAAGCAGATAAGAAAAGAGAGAGGCATGCCCTCTAACACTGCTGTGAATTTAATACTACATAAGATTCTGATAAAAGGCTATTGACATGGGTTAAACGTCAACGCAAAGGGATGCATTTATAAAATCCACTGTTTTCATGAAATAGAAATGTCTTGCCTTTTAGTCTATGGGTACCATCTTTGAGGCTTTATAAGGTAGCTGTCACTGTCGGTTGCAGGTAATAAAGATTGCAGGATCTAGGTGCAGTAGTAAAAGGTTGATTAACAAAGACCTAGAAACAAAACACTCTTGACTATGAAAATGGTAACAGAACAACCGGGAAAACTCAACAATTACAGACAACTATAGACAGGACTAAACACAGGGCTTAAATACACATCAAACAGAGGAACTAATGAGACTTATTAACTAGAGACACCTGAACTCAAACTCTAATCACATCAGACACCATGGTGACAAACTGATGAGGGACAGAACTAATTAACAGAACAAGAAAAGCAACATTGGCCCAATCCCAAATGGCACACTTCATGTGCACTTTCTGTCTTGTGGACTTACAATGGCTGCCGCGTGCGCGTGTCCGTTAAGTCTGTGAGACCGCAGTGTGTCCCATTTGTCATTTTTAGATCTCAGAAGGGTGCTCGCGAGCGCCCCCTCTGCGGTCGATTTGCGCCCTTGATGCGCACTTTTGCCGAGCCCGCGCTGATGCGGACTCCACAGCAGACTTCTTCCCGACATTCAAAGCGGCGTTACGTCGCGAAAGTGCGGACTCAGAGGAAGACCGCGAGTGCTTAGGGTTCCATTTGGGACAGGGCCCTAGACGTGAACACACTCAAAACGATAGTGCAGTCCTACATGTTGATTAGCCAGATAATGACTCACACTATCATTCAAAATTTTGTGTTGTGCATGTCAAATAAAATCCTTCATAAAAATTGAAAGTAATTTCTTATGTTTTTTTTTTTTTTTATCAGTATTCATTTATTGATTCTAAATTTCAAACCGTTTCTGAATGTTATTTACACAAAAGAATACTAATTATTTTATTAGTCTAGTTTCCAACTAGCTTGAAGTTACCAAGTCTCTAATGTGGACTTTATGTTTCAAATTAGAGGTACATTTACATGACAACGATGTTCTAAAATCTTTTTCCTTTTCGTTTTTCACAGACAACAACATTGTTAAATCGATTCCCGTTCACATGGATCAGCGAAAATAGTTAAAAATGCTGTATTCTGCATGACAGGCCAGTAGATGCCGACGTCACTTTGTAAAGAAAAACTACGTGCTTATAGACTTTTGGAAGTATGGGTGCTTAGTCTCGGGCTAATATTGGTTGTTTAGGGTCTATTAAGTGAGCCTATCACGGCTAGAGGCAGAGGATATAGACCTGCCTTGTGAAGAATCGCATTACGGAGTTACTGCCTTTTCCGGTTCCACATGCTGAGTGGCCTGCGGGAAAGATATTTTGTTTGGTCCCTACAGTTTGTGGGAGAGCATTTGTACTGTTTGCCCATTCACAGGTAGGAACGAATCGCATTGTTTGTGGTGTTTATCCTTCCCGCGTAGGGCGGTACGCTTAAATCGGAATACCGCGTGCTCTTTTTACATTGTGCGCGTTGATTTCTCTCTGGTCTGTTGTGACTGGGATTCCTCGCACCCTAGGTATGTAGTTTCTTTATATTCGTTTCTTTATAGTCTGATGTGATTTTTGTTTTAATCATGAATGCGTTCTTTCAGACGTGCGGTTTATGCCGTTGATTAGCGGGGAGGATTCTGGTGCCTCAAGACTTCCCCTGCTGGCAAACCATCAGTACAATGATTAGATGTATTTTTTCTTGTGTGCTGCCCTTGATGTATAAGTGACTTTGTATATCTTTTGTATTGTTAAAGGAGTCATAACCTGTAATTTTCACTTTTCCACGAGAATCAATGTATGTTATGATTGCCTAACGATTATACATTGACGGGGAAGCCGATATTCAAAAGTGAAGCGTTTGTTTACCCCAGAGTTCGTAAACCAGCCCACGTGCACGCGCACTCAAATACGAGATTTTAATTTCTCCCCCGACTTGACGTCAAGACGTGGCAGGATATACCATATATGGACACCGCAGACATATGCTGCAGGAAGCCCGCCCTGCCCCTCTCCCCCTCATATTCAATAAAGAAAGATGCAGAAATGTAGTGCACACGTGAGTTGCTCTGTGGTTGACTGTCATAATCAACATTCAAATGTGTTTTCTCTACCAAAAACGGACCAAACTACCAGGGACCAGTGGATGAAATTCATTTTTTAATGACGCTGTTCCAACAACCCTATCAACTGGCTCAACGTTAGGTGTCTGCGCTAAACATTTTACAGAGGAATCCTTTACAAATTTGGGGCAATATCAGGCGAAGTTGGCCTCGAAGCTACGTTTGGAAAAAGGTGCCATTCCAACAATCAGGGACTACATCTCCGTTAATGTAATTAAATAAAAGGTAAACTTATGTGGGAGAAAATAGCAACAAACGTTTAGCTCGTTACTGATGTTAATGTATGTCTCAGTTAAAATGATTGTCTTTACCATTCAGAGACATGTTGATGTAGACGTCCTTCCATTGACTCTATATCTTCCGTTTCCAGCTCTGGTTCAGAGTCTGGCTCAAACATACAGGTCCTTCTAAAAAAATTAGCATATTGTGATAAAGTTCATTATTTTCCATAATGTAATGATAAAAATTAAACTTTCATATATTTTAGATTCATTGCACACCAACTGAAATATTTCAGGTCTTTTATTGTTTTAATACTGATGATTTTGGCATACAGCTCATGAAAACCCCAGATTCCTGTCTCAAAAAATTAGCATATCATGAAAAGGGTCTCTAAATGAGCTATTAACCTAATCATCTGAATCAACTAATTAACTCTAAACACCTGCAAAAGATTCCTGAGGCTTTTAAAAAATCCCAGCCTGTTTCATTACTCAAAACCGCAATCATGGGTAAGACTGCCGACCTGACTGCTGTCCAGAAGGCTATCATTGACACCCTCAAGCAAGAGGGTAAGACAGAAAGAAATTTCTGAACAAATAGGCTGTTCCCAGAGTGCTGTATCAAGGCACCTCAGTGGGAAGTCTGTGGGAAGGAAAAAGTGTGGCAAAAAACGCTGCACAACGAGAAGAGGTGACCGGACCCTGAGGAAGATTGTGGAGAAGGACCGATTCCAGACCTTGGGGGACCTGCGGAAGCAGTGGACTGAGTCTGGAGTAGAAACATTCAGAGCCACCGTGCACAGGCGTGTGCAGGAAATGGGCTACAGGTGCCGCATTCCCCAGGTCAAGCCACTTTTGAACCAGAAACAGCGGCAGAAGCGCCTGACCTGGGCTACAGAGAAGCAGCACTGGACTGTTGCTCAGTTTTGCATGTCATTCGGAAATCAAGGTGCCAGAGTCTGGAGGAAGACTGGGGAGAAGGAAATGCCAAAATGCCTGAAGTCCAGTGTCAAGTACCCACAGTCAGTGATGGTCTGGGGTGCCATGTCAGCTGCTGGTGTTGGTGCACTGTGTTTTATCAAGGGCAGGGTCAATGCAGCTAGCTATCAGGAGATTTTGGAGCACTTCATGCTTCCATCTGCTGAAAAGCTTTATGGAGATGAAGATTTCATTTTTCAGCACGACCTGGCACCTGCTCACAGTGCCAAAACCACTGGTAAATGGTTTACTGACCATGGTATTACTGTGCTCAATTGGCCTGCCAACTCTCCTGACCTGAACCCCATAGAGAATCTGTGGGATATTGTGAAGAGAAAGTTGAGAGACGCAAGACCCAACACTCTGGATGAGCTTAAGGCCGCTATCGAAGCATCCTGGGCCTCCATAACACCTCAGCAGTGCCACAGGCTGATTGCCTCCATGCCACGCCACATTGAAGCAGTCATTTCTGCAAAAGGATTCCCGACCAAGTATTGACTATTGAGTGCATAACTGAACATTAATTATTTGAAGGTTGACTTTTGTTTGTATTAAAAACACTTCTTTTATTGTTCGGATGAAATATGCTAATTTTTTGAGACAGGAATTTTGGGTTTTCATGAGCTGTATGCCAAAATCATCAGTATTAAAACAATAAAATACCTGAAATATTTCAGTTGGTGTGCAATGAATCTAAAATATATGAAAGTTTAATTTTTATCATTACATTATGGAAAATAATGAACTTTATCACAATATGCTAATTTTTTGAGAAGGACCTGTATATGGTTGAATTCCGTAGGTCGCGGCCAGGTCGGGTTCATTCACAACTTGCGCCATGATGTCATTTTGGAATAATATGCTGAAGTTACCTGCGGTGTCAAGCCCCCTCCTTCCTGCCACCAATCAACGGGCCCCTCATTTGCATTATTAAAATGACCGTCCACGACAGCCAAAATATCGCATCAGATCTCGCGAGACAATAATGCATTCAGAAATAAGGGTCAGAAGAGCTCTGTGTTTATTTTTTTTCCACTTTTCTTTTTTAGAAGGGCCTGAAAGACTATAATAGAGCGTTGGTATCCAAGGTAATACTAGGTTATGACTCCTTTAATATGCAAAGTGTGTTTTTAATGAAGTATGTACTAGTCAGTGCTGTACTAATCTTTTAATATAGGCCTATTGAATATTTCTTTCTTGTTTTGTCTTTGTTGATATATGTGTTTTGAATTATTTACTATGTATTTTTTATCCAATTAAAGTAATTTATTGGTTCATCCACGCCTCTTGTCCTGTTATGGCAAAAATCTGTGCAGCCTATTTATTGGGTCCGTTGATGATTTGGTATTTCTGGGCTGGGAGTTCCCAGGTGGCGTAGTCATTGCACTGTGGTTCTTCAGAAATTCCTCTTTCCGCCACAAACTGAACAAGCAATAGGCCTACCAATGAGGGTAGGACAAAACTAAAACAGAAATAAAACTAGCAAAACAATACAGGAAGGAAGCCAGGCAAATATAAACTAACCAACAACTAGGAGAATAAGCAAGTAAAAACATAACCAGCACAAGACAGAGCACACAAGATAAATATGTTGGGAAGGAAATGAGGAGGGTAAAGAGGTACCAGGTAAGGCAAATTAACTAATAATGAGATAACAAGGGGGCAATTGCGAAATTTAGACAGGAGAGCACATGGCACACAGAAATGCAAACATAACAGAAGCCATGTGCTCCTACCAAGCATAATGACCAGCCAGAAGAGCTTATGGCAAACAAACAACAACGAAATGCATGTGCTTTAACAGAAAACAAAAACACAAGACAGACAAAAGTGTCAGGATCACAGGCCCAGAGATCAATCCTCGAAGTCACACGCTCACACATGGACAAGACGATACAACACATGGGAGTCAAGATCTTGTCACCAAACTAAGAATAAGACCGACCGAGTTACAGAATCCTGACAAATACGTGTTTGGAACAACATAAGGTAAAGTAAATGATGGCACTTTTTTTTTTGTCAGAGCGATCCTGTTAAAAGGACAAACCTCAACAAACTTGCAGTAACTTCTCATTTGTTCAGAGTCAGTGTCTGTTGACATCGATATTGGCCAGAACAAGAAGTATGCTTCAGAACAACAATACGGGGGCAGTGAATACACCTTAGGTGAAAACATCAAAGCACTTATCACACTGTGTGCACATACAAAGTGTGAAGGCGTGTTTGATGATTTTATTTCATCTTTGCTTGTTTTTTTTCCTCGTGACGCTCAGCTCCGAGCAAAGAATTATACAATTCCAAATGACACCTTAATAACGGATGAATTAAGCATTGGGATTTAACAGATTCTCAAACACAATCAAATTACAGAAAAAAGAAAACAAGCCAATACTTATTTGTTGCAACGATCTATGACAAAACTCTCTTTCTGTCATAAACAATGCGTGCAGTGCTTGGCAGGCATCAGTGCAGTACTTAGTACCCAATTTTATCATCTGGACATACAGCTCACTGCATCAGGTACAACAGATGATATATCAAATTGCCATTTTGGCTTTTAATTGTAGGGAACAACACAACAGAGTAATCATCACACAAATTTGAAAACAAATGATAATGATGGCAGAAATTTCGTCACCAAAGTGGCAGCTGGATCTGGGAAAATGAGCAAAATATGATGTCCCACAGACTAAAAGTTTTTAACATCAAGGGACAAAGAATAAAATAGAATTATAGGCCTACTGTTTTTCAAAAATGTGTGCATGCACATAGTATAATTGACCATATGAGGACATTTTTTTTTGTCTCATAAATCTGCTCTGGTTGTTTGAAAATGTCCGATAGCTGAACTAGGTGGTTTTCTTTTTCTTTTATGCATTTACACTGGGTGCTTCTCAATACTCAAATTGATTCTTCCTTGTTTCCTTGCTTCTCTGTCCTCCAGCCTGTGACCCGGAAACTGACCTACTCAGCCATATGGAAGGGCATCTCAATTATCTAATTGCACCATGAGGAGGCGAGGAACAAGAAGTGAGGAAGCTTCCTGAGGAGTCATGAGCGAGGATACACAGGAGCATCCTTCAATTATATTATATTATATTATATTATATTATATTATTGTTGTCACAATCTCTGACTCTTATTTTGATATTCTGTTCTGTTTCCTTTAGTTCATGTTTTCCTGCTCTGTTTTTGTTCTTCTGCATGATTAAAGTCAATTTTGAAAATAAATTCCTATTTTGTGCGTTCTACGACACTAAACCAATACATTACATTACAATAATGTACACCAGTTAGAATGCAGAATTTGGACCAACCAAACAAAAAATAGTTTGAGCCCCTTAATGTGCATAAAACATAACCCCTTTACTCCTAGTCTGCTTACCCTGCAAACCCAACATGGATCTGACGAATTATTATCCATTCAGGACAATTTGTGCAAGTGCAGAAGCTGTTTCAATGGCATGAGATTTTGACATACATGAAGTGAAGCTTGGCCACTGAAGCCTGCCGACACTTCACTTACACTGTCACCAATTCTGTAGAATATTTCCACACACATAGCGCCGAACATGTCTAATTATACATGATGCTTAATATGGCAACACAAACACTTGCAGGTGACAGGAAACACAAGCCAAATCGCAGGAAGCTTGTTTAGAGCTCACAGTTCAATGCATGCTCAAGACAACAATGATATTCTGCCTTTCTTACAGATGACTTCTCTTATGCAAACAGTCAAATGTAATGATATAGTGTTTCACAGCACACAGCTGACCTTTTCCTTCTCTAATCACTTTCACACATGATTCATCTGCCTTAATATAGATTTAAGATCTCAAATTTATTTCAGCATGTTAACTCAAAAACTAATTATGTTTGATGTTCTAATTTTAATTTATGTTTGACATAATAAAAAAACGAATGATTTGCTTGCTTACATGCAGACATGAGGACTTATCAAAATAATTTGAGTCTACAGCAGTTTACTCCTATTCATGTCTCAATCTATATCCACTGTTTAATTGGAAACTCAAGTTTTTTTGTCTAGCTTTAAGTTGTATTGCATTGTATGTAACCACTCCACTCACAGCGATGATTTTATTCTATAGTTAATTAGGAACCAACAAAAGCAAACACGATGTATTTTTACACTCAAACAACCCTTTAGCTCTGTCGATGGCGCTGAAGCTGGAGTTTAAATCTCATTGGTATAAGGGTTTAGGACTAAACAAGCAGTAAATGTCACAACTGTTTACTTACACACAATAGACGAAATCTCAAAAGATATAAAACCATCTTCCAAAACGTAGTGATATAGTAGCATTGAGTGACTGACCTTATCAATGCCCCAAGCCATAAAAAAAAAAAAAAAAAAAGGGAACCATGGAAACAAAGAGATTTTTGCTGAACCTTGCCCGCGCACACACACACACACACACACACACACACACACACACACACACTCACACTCACGTAGCACTACAGTTTTACACACATTTCCAACCTGTATCCTAAACCACCCACTTTAAGACCTGTTGAGGGAATGAAGCAGGCACTGTTAAGAGACCTATGACCCCGGATGCCTTGTTAAGCTATATCTGCTTTTTCAGAGAACACAAAAGGAAGATCAAGATGGGTACGTCTCTTCAGCATTCAACCTAAGAAAAGCAGTAGGTTCTGGAAGCATGTACCAGTACTGCTAATATATCAGATATATAAAACTGATAATGTCATACTCTATTGCAAAATTTAAAAAGATGAATGTTTACAAGCATATTCTTACACATATTCGTTAATTTATGTTTTTTTAAGAAAAAATAGTTGACCAGATATTAAAGTCTGCAGGAAATCAAATTCCTATTTACTTTGTTAGCGCACAATACTAGTCTTGCAGACAGTGAACAATTGACCTGTGAAAGTAGGGGTCCTATTAGGCTTTTTCACTTTTTCAACTTTAGTTACTGTTTTGAGCACAAAAAAAGATCGGCAAGGTTACAAAGCTCAATGTCCGCTCCAAATAGATATTTTATTTGACAGAATCCCCTTTTCAAGAACTACAATGAATTACTTGTTTGGACTACAATGCGTTTTTTTTTCGGGCTTCGTGAAGTCATAATGTTACTCATTTAAATGCCCACGGAATACGCAAAAAAGGGGGCAGAGGCCTGGCTGAGCTGCATTAGAAAAGACAGTGTTGTTGTCGCTATGCTCGTTTGTTTGACCTTCCTAAGGCTGACGAGAGTGGTTAAAATTGATTTTAAACACTGTTCCTAAACATTATGTAACCCCAATGTTTATCTGGGTGCTGGACATTTTACAGAGAAGATCTTCCAGAACCAATGATTAGTACAATGCAGGCTACGCACAAAAGCTTCTCCTGAAATGGAGCAGTTCCAACTTTGTCAGGACAAAGATCACAACTTGTATGTCTTATTATTTCTAGTTGCTTTTCTATCAACAGTTCCAATTATAAGTTTCATGATGTAAACAAAGGGCAAAGCATTGCCTCCACTTGCCTGCTAGCTAACATTACAGCATTTATATAGTGTTTACTGTAGCTTTTGTAAGCTTTCAGTTTTGTAAGACTGTTAACCGCACCTTAGGAAAATTAACCATGGTTTTGTGATTGATTACTGTTTATATTACCATAGTTTTCAGACAAATATCATGAATAAATGGTGTTTAACATCATATCTAAAATGTATAAGAAAATTACAAAAAAAACAACAACAACATACCACTCTGAAACATCCTGTGAAATCCATGCTTGCAAAGTCCGTGCATTAAATCTGTTCTGGAAGATCCTCTTGTTTGTTAACAATCTTAAGTCTGAATCAGGCTTGAATTGGTTTGAAATTGACGCCATCCTCAATATTTACACCTGAGCAGATGAAACTCGTGGTTGTGGTAAGGGACATGACATTTCCCGAACATATTACAGTAATAATGTAAAATATGTGAAAAATAATGTTTTTTGACCAATCAAGCATGAAAGCATATTCTAGAACACCCCAAAAACTTTGTAAGAAGGGCATAATAGGACCCCTTTAATAAAAAAAATTTAAATAATTGTGCACCACCGTACACTCCAGCGGTTAAAAACAGAATGCATTCATTTTGCGGAACGTTGTTTTGGTTGTGCTTCTGCTCTGCGTGACTGTGCGGATGAATTTGACCCTTTACAATAGATGATGCTTTTCAATGAACTCTGTTAGGACAGAGACATCACATCAGACGTAGTTTTGTTTATTTTAACAGGGACCATGCACAACACAAATGTTGAGCCAGAGTAAACTAGATTAAATTAAGCTAATTTGTATCTGTAATCCCTGGGCAGGACATTGTTACATACAATTACAGCACTACAGCATTACAATCAAGAAATAAAAAGAGGAAAATAATAATATCACATTACAATATCAAATATATATATAAATAAAAAAAATAAAAAAATCAAATCCAAATCAATGATCACATAATTGATTTTTCTTTAGCCATATTTTGAGTTAAAAAAATACTAAATGTTGTATGAACAGAGAAATGATGTTTAACAACGCTTTTATTTATATAAAAGAGTTGCTAATATAACAAAAGCTTTATATAATAAAAGCTTTTATTGAACATTCTTCAAAACAGGTGAGTATAGACCACAAATTAAATCCAGTGCAAGTATAATGCTTCAGTATTAGGTTTGCAGGAGATGATAGAGGATGCAACTTCAATTGGTATACTATCACTCTCTTTTTTGCAAGCAGACTTTCCTCTCTTCTGCGTTATTTAAAAAATAAAAATACAATTTAAACAGGTGATTCTCTGGAGGTTCAAGATTTAGCATGCTCCATGTCAACCTTTCTCACTCGTTGTGACAACTAACCTATGCCACTCCCACACAGTTCATGTGTCAAAGTAGCTGGAGCAACTTTTCTCTATTCATGGATATGACGAGACGGCAAGGGACGTATGTACACAATTTCTCGGTAAAACCATCTCCCTAGGTCATAAATATAAATTTATAATAAGCTTACCATAGTGACTGTCATTAGAAGGAGGATTGATGATGTATTGACTCATAATTTAAATTTTGTTAAGTGTGAACAAAAAAAGTTACATAGAGCAGTGGTTCCCAACCTTTTTTTGTCTGAGACCCCCTTTTCCCCAAGAAAATATTTTAGGGCCCCCCTTTACATTTAATGATATTATCGCTCTTGTAAGCTTGCAGCAAGGATGACAAAATATGTTGTTTTCAAACTAACGGTATGTTTACTATAACCAGATATGTTTATGCACAAATAATAGCCTATAATATTGAAAATACAATAACAAAAACATCAGTAGGCCCTTTGTAATTTTAAAACGTAAGCCTAGGAGAAGCCTGTATTGGCCCTATTTGAAATGCAAAAACAAAAATATTCACAGTGGTGTGTAGGTAAAAAAAAAGAAAGAATATAGGCTATTACTAAATGACTGTTGTCTGGGGCCTCAATACTTGCATGTTATTTGTGAGTCTTTATCAATGTGAGGCTTTATTTTTTACGCTTTTGGCGTAACTTGCATTTATTAACAGAATAAGGGCCTGTTCACATATCGCGTCTTTTGCGCGCTCAAGTTCGTTATTTCAAATGTAGGCACGCGGTATGCGCGCTCATAATAGAAGCGACGCGGTTGCGGTGCGACACGCTAGTTTTTTCCAAGCGCGTCCGCGCCGCATCGAGATAAAAACATCTCAACTTTTCAGAATGCCGCAAGCGCACCATAAGCGCACAGTAGGTCACGTGACAAGAACCAACCGGAGCGCAACCGCCCTAGCGCTTTGGGAAAAGGAGAATGCGGCGCGCCCAGCGTTTTCTACGCGTTTTTAGGCGCTATATGTGAATCCGGCCTTCGGCGCCATTCACATATAGCGCCTAAAAACGCGTAGAAAACGCTAGGCGCGCCGCGTTCTCCTTTTCCCAAAGCGCTAGGGCGGTTGCGCTCCGGAGGCGTCTGTCGTTGCTGTGCTTGGTTCTTGTCACGTGACCTACAGTGCGCTTGCGGCATTCTGAAAAGTTGAGATGATTTTATCTCGATGCGGCGCGGACGCGCTTGGAAAAAAACATTGTGTTCCATTGTGAGCGCGTCTACCGCGCGCCTACATTTGAAATAACGAACTTGAGCGCGCAAAAGACGCGATATGTGAACAGGCCCTAATGCGTCTTTCGGAAGAACATTGTAGCCGGAACTACTTCTCTCTGTGTACGTCTATGACGAGTCACGCAGGTACTGGGGTACTCCGCAGCTGCAGCGATCCAAACCAGTGTAAAATAGTCCCAATGTAAACACCTATTATAAGTGTACCATAGTGGTTCAGGATAAGACAAAAACACGGATTGAAAAATGGATTCATGATGAACTCGCTCATTATATAAATTTTGTAAATTTTGAACAGAAAAAAGTTAAGGACTTCTATTAATGCTCATTGCTCAAAACTTTTATGACGCGACCCCCCACAGAGCTCGCTGACTGAGGCCCCCTTGTGGGCCGCGACCCCCCTGTTGGGAATCGATGACAGAGTACATTTAAAGGTGCAAAATAAAAAAAGAGAACATAAATAAATGAATGACAACAACAAAAATAATATCTCTACCTCATTTTCTTTTTTCATGTGCTTTATTGCATGACAAATATTTGTCCATTCGTATTGCCAAAGCATTTGCAGCTTTGAAAAATCAGAATAGAATAGAATTTACAAATAGCACACGTGTGTTCAATTTTATTGTTCAGCAATTTGTTAAGTCTAAAGTTGCCTTGTCATAATCTAATAATCAGTAGCAAATGTCTGTGAATTTTCAAACTTTGCATGCATCATTTGATGGAAAACAGGTTATTAAGCTATATGAGCTTTGGAAAACATTTGCCATATCAAATTAAATCTCATGAATAGTGAGACATTCTTATTATATTTTATCGAAGGTTCCATAAACATCAGTGTGTCAAAGTAAGGCTATATCTAGCTTTTTGGTTATAATATAGTTATGCAATAAATATTGCTCTAGTATAATGTTCAAATAGTTTGCATATCACAATCATCACAAAGCTACAGCATAATTTGTATTTCATAAAAATAAATCCAGCTGTTTTGATTAAGAATAAGTATAAAATAGTAAAAGCGCGTAAGACCTGACAGATTTGTGTTTCCTGACAGGTCTTTAGACTGGGATTGGTATGATGTGTTCTGATGAGATGTTTGTGTAATGAAACTGTCATTCAGAAACTGTGTTCTCACCCATGTGATATATATATATTTTATGTCATTGACCACAATTTGCTCATGCGTCACCAGGGTAATGACTTTCTTAAAATACACCCGCTGATTCTGCATATAAAGCACAGTCTTGCTTAATGCATTAGGGCTTCTGTAGGTTCATTACTCAAGTAATTGGCCATAGGTCAGGGAGGAATCTGAGCAAAAGGAACATTATCCAGTAGTTGCCGTTAAATAAATCTTCTCATAATGTAAACAAATACACCAGGGATTACTATACTATCCACAGAAAAATCATGGTCTTCTGTTGAAACCATTGTATGTTGTGTTTCAGTTGCTGGACACCACAGGAATCAGCTCCATGGCTTTACATTTTTTTTCACCTCCAATTATGGATGTGCTGGTTCACCAGCTAAACCAGCATGGAACAGCATGAAAATTCATACTGATCTGAGCCGGTCTTTACAGTAGTAAAGTAGATTGCAGTTTTAGAGGACTTGACAGATTGGGGATAGGATAGAAAAGGTACCTCAAACATAACCCGTTCCACTTACTCGTCTGGTTCACCACGGCCAGCTACTTATCCAATTCTGCGGTTGACAAAAGGTACAAAAGATAAAGATTAAACTGCGTCTTGCCTCTTGGAATGTGCACGCACTTTTGGACTCTGCTGATCATCATGAACGAAGAACTGCAATCATTGCCCGTGAACTTGATTTTAAGCAATCTGTTGTATAAAGTATAAACATCACATGACTTTATAGAATGACAAATTGCAGAGCTCGTGCAAACCCACATTGCTATGATCAGATACTTTTCTTATGCTTTATAAAAAAAAAAAGCTTGCTGTTTTCTTAATTTAGTTTTATGTTTATTTTGTTATTGAGATGAAAGCGTGCAGCACATATTTACATATTCATCTATACGCTGCTCTCAGCAGTGTGGGCGGCGTTGGATGTTCGCTAACAGTATATAATAATAATAATATCGCTGGTCGTATTTCGAACTGTTTTACCCCTAAAGTGTTGTGCAAGTTACTCTGGAAATGTAATTAAATTACTGATTACTACTTTTAAAAATAACAAAGTTATACTGTTCTGATTACTTTATGTCAAAAGTAATTAGTTACATTACTAGTTACGTTACTAGCCCCCCCCCACCCCACCCCACCCCTCAAAAACAAAACAAAACAAAACAAAACAAAACAAAACAAAACAAAACAAAACAAAGAGAATAAAGCCTCTTTAGCCTGCTCATGAATTAACTTAATTGGGAAGTGCTCTATCTCGCAACAACCAAAATTAAGCCAGTCTCTTCTGACTTTTAACTCCAACATTCAAATATTTGTATATTTGGACTTAACTCGACAGTAGAAGTTGATGCATTGCTCTCCGCACCCGATACTTTCTCGAGAAGTTTTACTGTGCTGTGCTGCCCTTTCAGGTGTGTTAACAAATTAGATGTCGAGTTTTTCGCAGTTGAAAAGGTTTTCTTCCCCCCACATAATTGACAGCGCACAATAATGTTCTTACCGTTGACAGAAATGATCTCAAAATAATGATTGTATTTTCAGCTACAGAACGTGTAGTTTTCTCTCTCCATGCTAAGTTTTTTTTCGTTGGTTTACCGGCCGCGCAAGTGTAACGGAGGCCAGCTAGTAGTTGCTGTGCGAGTAAACCTCACTCCTCTGATCTCAATAGGCGCTCTAGCGACAGATGCTAGAGGCTGCAGTCTTTAGCCTCCTTGTTAGAGCGCCTGACTCTCATGCCGGAGACCCGGTTCGAGGCCCGCTCGGAGCGGGTCGAGTGGGACCCGGGTGGAGAGGTTACACAAGCTCTTACCAGTCAAAGTAGGTCTCGGGTAGATGACGTCGCGGACTCGCGTGTGCGACAGGCAGGCATCTGAAATGCTATTTCTCTTTTTACAATCTAGATGATAAAACACCGCATTCTGTCGGCATCGATATATCACAGCTGTAACGTATAGTAACTTAGGCTTGGAACTATACTCCATAGCTGTCAACATTTGGTTTTCAAAATCCGGGAGATTTGTGCGGAGGGGAAGATGTGTGAAGTACTTGAAAGCATTTCACTATTCCAGCCAAACTTCCATGGTTACAGTTAGTGTTAGCCTACTATATTAAATCCATGGTGAATGTTGCTGATCTGTGGACTTAAAGCCTATAACTAGATCATTCACGGCACAATGTTTCTCCTGGTTTCCATGTCAGCGCTGTTTGATCTAATAGAGATCTACGGTTAATAATGGAGAAATGTGAATGCTTCTCACTAAATCTCGCAGCGATGTTATTACTTCAGTGGCGAATTCAAATGTTTTCTTTACTGGATCTCTTTGCGCTGTGTTGTGACAGTGTCGCTTGATCAAGATCGGCTCGCGCTGCACAGATGTTGCTGGTCCGAACTGATAAACTGTCCGTGAAGCACAATATAATGAGTAGCGCAGTTTCGTTCCGCTTTCATTACGTTTGCCGTTTGATGTTGCGCAACGTTGTGGTGGCGGATTTTGTCGGCAGGAAAAAATGGTCCAAGGAATCGTTCGGTTTGTATGCGCACCGAACAGGAAGCCTCGTACCGAAACGGTTCAATACGATTACATGTTCTGTCACACCCCTAATTGTGTGAATATAATGCATTTAATACAAGATCTGGCAACATATTGGTCCGATTATTCAAAAAGGAGTTTGGGCCATGCAAATTACGGGAGTTTCCCGGGAGAAATAACAAACCGGGAGGGGTCCGGGAGATAGGGCTAAAAAACGGGAGAAACCCGGGAAAAACTGGAGTGTTGACAGGTATGCTATACTCAAATTACTATTTTGGAAATTATAACGCTTTACATTACTCCGTTACTAAAAAAGAAATCAAATTATAGTAACACGTTACTAAGTAATGCATTACTGCCCAACACTGGCCCTAAGCGAAAAACAAAAAAGAACTTTGCCGTGAGTATCAGGGCCTTTATGTTATTCCAAAGCAGTAAGTCTGACTCTATTTGGGTATAAAACAGCCACGTTACATAATCCAATTGAGTTACAATGGACAAAATCAAGTTAATCCACTCCGAAATACACCATAAAGTAGAATGGATTGCAAATGGAAATTCACACTAAGTTTGATTGATTTGCATTTGTGCCATATCATTTTTTTTTTGTTCACAGCACTGTGAAACTTTACAGATCTACACTTTGGGTTAGGGTCTTTGGAGGCGCACCAAACAATCCATTTTTGCTTCGCAAAACAAGCAGCCACTGGCAGAAAGCGAGGCTCAGGTGTTCTATTGTCCTCTAATTATCCAAATCCAGTGTATGGTAAGATTTACCAATTACCTCTTAAATAAGTCGCTTAAACTGTGCATTGCATGTAGCCCCTGAGTACAATTAGCAAACCCATTAGCATTCTGCTATGAACATAATTGTCCCCCCTTGTGAAAGCGCACAGCACTTTTTTAAAATATTTTTTTATATTTTATATAATTTATTTTTGGGCAGAATCAATCCTGCATCTACTGCATGACTACCACCACTTAAAGACCCCCTGAATTTTTTTTCTTCCGTTTTTTAGCTTTTAGTATGAATATGTTAGCCTTAAAGGTCCCCTGACATGACATTTCCACTTTCTGAGGTTTTTTAACATTAATATGAGTTCCCCTAGCCTGTAAATGGTCCCCCAGTGGCTAGAAACTTCAATCGGTGTAAACCAAGCTTTGGCTATCTTTCTCTGCCTTTGAGAAAATGAAAGCTCAGACGGGCTGATCTTGAATCTCCTCCGTCATACGGAGGAAAGGTAACCTCCCCTTTTCTCTGCTTTGTCCGCCCAGAGAATTTGGCTCGCCCATGAGAAAATGAGCTTGGAAGTGATTTGAGTTTTTCCTCGAGAGATATCATGGCTTGCAAACGAGCGAACACAAAGGTATTTTTTAGTTCCTTCATCCGAGCCTCTGAAGAAAGAATGGGTTCATTTTATTTTCTCTAGAAATGAGCCGACACAACTTCCCAAAGTTTTGTATGGTCCAAACATTTCACAGACGACTGTTTCCTCAACTTGGGCCAATACAGAGCTGGCCTCAATGAACGTCTAAAAAATAAATCGATCGAGCTACCAAGCAACAATTTCTGTCATCTAAATTATGACTATTTTTGATCTAAAAAACATACTAACATTATAAGGGCAACCCAGGAAACATTATAAAATAATAAAATAACCCCAAGTCAGGGGACCTTTAAATTTATGAATAAGCTGGTGTGTTCTAAATCAATGACAAAATTCTCATTTAGGAGATATAAGCATTCAAAACTTACAGTCTCTCACTTCTGCTAAAATGGATCTCAGATTTTTATGACATCACTGTGGACTTCAGCTTCTCATCACATCTTCTGTCCAATCAAATGCTCTCTAGAATCTAAAGCGTCCCGCTCCCTATGCTATATAAATACCACCTGGCCAAAATACCACCGTCATGGAGAAATATGAGTTTGAGATGTGTGTTTGGTTGCTCAAACACTCGAGTTTTATTCCATTTTCAAACTGTACGTTGGTTAAGAATGAAATGGCTAGAATTTATTCACACCTCTATTGAGTCCAACGTATCAGAAGACTGGTCCAAAGCAGTAGCATCACCTGACCGTTAATGTAGGTAGGGCAGATTTGGGGTCTTAGAGCTAGTTTATGATAAACATTTATATTCTAATCGCTGAACAAATTACACACTTTTGGCAGAGGACTTATATCCTTGCATTATTTAGCCTGATGATGGCGGTTTAATGTTGATTGACAGGCATGCATATGATGCTATCTTAGTGTTGCCTTAATGTAGTATTTATTGCCTCTGAATGTTGTTTTAGAATGTTACAAGTTGTGGAGGAATTCCAGTGAGTAAAAGAAAGTAATTTCTATTCTCAGAACAAACAGAAAACAAACACAACAGAACTATACAAAGGCTACTAACATTAGCAGATTTAAACTTTCATTAATTTGATACAAAGAATAGACATGCCAACTAGTTACTGACCTAATGCAGACTAATATACACACAGCTGAGGCAGACTGATATTGTCTTGGTCTGGAGCGAGGTTTACGTGAGGTAATGTGAAAATAAGCTGGGCAGTCTGAAATCTGAAGCATGTATGTGAAGTTTTAGCTCAAAATACCCCTCAGATAATTTTTACTATTTTTTACTGTCTATGGTGCCAACATTAAGCCTCCTGAGACCATCCATGTGTGGAGTTGCTTTTCATCCAAGGGAGTTGGCTCTCTCTCATAATTCTGCCCAAAAACACTGCCATGAAAAAAGAATGGTATCAAAACGTCCTGCAAAAACAACTTCTCCTAATGATCCAGGATCCATTTGGTGATGATCCTTGAATTTTCCTGCATGATGATGCACCATGTCACAAGGTACGAGTGATAATGAAATGGCTCGGAGATCATTACATTGAAATGTTGGATCCGTGGCCAGGCAACTCCCTGGATCTTAATCCCACAGAGAACCTGTGGTCAGTCCTCAAAAGGCGAGTGGACGAGAAGTCCACAAATTGTGATCAACTCCCAGCACTAATGAATGAGTCGAGAATGAATCGCCATCGGTCAGAATTTGGACCAGAGCGTTGGAGAGGTTAATAAGAAGGGTCAACACTGTAAATATTGACTCTGAATATATTTAATGTTTTTGCCAATTAAAGCCTTTAAAACTTGTGAAATATGTATCATTGTTTTCCAGTATATCATAGAAACATGTTTAACACTGCAAATCAGTCAACACTGTAAATATTGACTTTTTAAATATATATTTAAAGTTTTTGCCAATTAAAGCCTTTAAAACTTGTGAAATGTGTATCATTGTTTTCCAGTATATCATAGAAACATGTTAAAAAAATGGAAAAACTATTTATGTCACTGCAAATACTTTTGGCCACGGCTGTACATCTAAACAATGACTGACACACATAAACAGAGCACATTACGTATGGTAAACACGGAAGCAAAACGTGCATGCATTGGAACTAATGAGGTTTGTTCTAGCGTGTGACACATGCACACGCTTTCGTGATTATGTGATGCACCAACGCATTCTCACCCCAAGGCGTCACTAAAATGACAATTTTGACCATGCTTCAATATTCGACGCTTTAGGCACCCTTTAGCGTCAGTTACATGACGCGATCCTAGGGCGTCATCTTACTGACGCTTTACCTAAGCGTCAGTTAGATGACGCGGGTAGGTTTAGGTCTGGGGTAGGGTTAGGATTAGATAGCGTCATCTAACTGACGTTAAAGGTAAAGCGTCAGTAAGATGACGCCCTAGGATCGCGTCATGTAACTGACGCTAAAGGGTGCCTAAAGCGTCGAATATTGAAGCATGGTCAAAATGATTCCCAAGGCGTCAGTTTCATGACGCCTAGGGATGAGAATGGGCTGGATGCACATACTAAGCAATTACATTCCTTCACAAGACTTAGATTAAACCATTCTATTCATATAGATTCGTTTTACAACACCTTTATGAGCTTTTTGTATCTTCTCTTTTCTATCTACCTGTACTTTTTAACAGAGGAACAGAAGTCTTGCAGGTTTCATTAAAAAACTTGTTTATTTTGCAAAGATTAACCAATGTTTTATGGGTTTGGAATTACATGAGGGTGTATAAATGGTGATTTAAATTTTTCCCTTCTCTTTTAAGATATATTGGGAGACATGAAGATGTCCTTTAAAGTAGAAATGCTGCCAAATATGTTTGAAAACCACAAATGCAAATACGTAAGCATCTGAAAGGGAGATTGAAAATATAAAGAGGTGAGAATTGAAATGATTGAAAACCAAATGAAAAGCTCAGAGATCTTGCCACCTCATTCAAAGGTTGTGGATTGTGGAAGAGATCTCTTCAGAGAGATTTATATGCAAATTAAGTGAAGTCAAAGAATTTTGTCAACTAAATCGAGGAAGTTATAAGCTGTAGGCTATTTAAGCTGACTTCAAGTCCTGATATTTGTTTTCATTTTTGCTGACTGTCAGCGCAAAATGTTAAGGTGCGCAGTCTGAGCTCAGAGACCTTTTTAACATTCATGTGTTGGAATCTCATTGTTTGTATCTCCCTTTTATCCAGCTCTCCCCATCCGCTCAGAAGTGGAGGTCATTTAACACTCTGTAATTCGGCCTGTCTATTCCATCGCCCCATCCACTGCACGGTTCTGCACCAGCGCTTTTCTCTCCCAGCCTTTAGAAGATGATCTACCGAGCTTTCTCTTCAACAACCTTGCCGCTTCATGGTTTAAAAAGCTGCACAGGTCCCCAGGGCAATCACATTCTTCTTTTGCTAAATCCGCAGTCAATTGCATTGTCTCTAAGAAAGCTCTGCCCTGGGACACTCATTTGTTGCCGTTCAAGAATGCCCCTCCTGCTTCTCTGTGCTTCATTTGAACCCATTTTAGACGCATTTTAGGTTGGTTCTCAAGGTGTATATAAACCAAATGCAGATGAGTCTCTCAGCTGTTGATGCTTGTGAAAAGACATGCAAATTAATTATTCAGGTTTATATATGACTTAGTTTGTGAAAGTGATAAAAGGAATAGATTCCGGATATGAATCCCATCAAACTCCACTAAAATACCCTCTATATTGCTGGAACACAAACCTGTTTAGACTCCACGATGGGCTCAGGCTAGGGCTGGGCGATATGGCCAAAAAATCACATCTCTGTATTTTTTGGTTAAATAGCGACATACGATATACACTCACCTAAAGGATTATTACGAACACCATACTAATACTGTGTTTGACCCCCTTTCGCCTTCAGAACTGCCTTAATTCTACGTGGCATTGATTCAACAAGGTGCTGAGAGCATTCTTTAGAAATGTTGGCCCATATTGATAGGATAGCATCTTGCAGTTGATGGAGATTTGTGGGATGCACATCCAGGGCACCAAGCTCCCGTTCCACCACATCCCAAAGATGCTCTATTGGGTTGAGATCTGGTGACTGTGGGGGCCATTTTAGTACAGTGAACTCATTGTCATGTTCAAGAAAACCAATTTGAAATGATTCGAGCTTTGTGACATGGTGCATTATCCAGCTGGAAGTAGCCCTCAGGATGGGTACATGGTGGCCATAAAGGGATGGACATGGTCAGAAACAATGCCCAGGTAGGCCGTGGCATTTAAACGATGCCCAGTTGGCACTAAGGGGCCTAAAGTGTGCCAAGAAAACATCCCCCACACCATTACACCACCACCACCAGCCTGCACAGTGGTAACAAGGCATGATGGATCCATGTTCTCATTTTGTTTACGCCAAATTCTGACTCTACCATCTGAATGTCTCAACAGAAATCGAGACTCATCAGACCAGGCAACATTTTTCCAGTCTTCAACTGTCCAATTTTGGTGAGCTCTTGCAAATTGTAGCCTCTTTTTCCTATTTGTAGTGGAGATGAGTGGTACCCGGTGGGGTCTTCTGCTGTTGTAGCCCATCCGCCTCAAGGTTGTGCGTGTTGTGGCTTCACAAATGCTTTGCTGCATACCTCGGTTGTAACGAGTGGTTATTTCAGTCAAAGTTGCTCTTCTATCAGCTTGAATCAGTCGGCCCATTGTCTTCTGACCTCTAGCATCAACAAGGCATTTTCGCCCACAGGACTGCCGCATACTGGATGTTTTTCCCTTTTCACACCATTCTTTGTAAACCCTAGAAATGGTTGTGCGTGAAAATCCCAGTAACTGAGCAGATTGTGAAATACTCAGACCGGCCCGTCTGGCACCAACAACCATGCCACGCTCAAAAGTTAAATCACCTTTCTTTCCCATTCTGACATTCAGTTTGGAGTTCAGGAGATTGTCTTGACCAGGACCACACCCCTAAATGCATTGAAGCAACTGCCATGTGATTGGTTGATTAGATAATTGCATTAATGAGAAATTGAACAGGTGTTCCTAATAATCCTTTAGGTGAGTGTATATATCTGTTCTTTGTACGTTTTTCTGTTTGGATATGAAAATCTGTATTTATTTAAAAAAATTAATATTTCACATCCTGCCCAATGATATCCTACAAACAATGTTGATATTGAAGGATATGGAAACAAATAGAGTGAATGTAATGTAGGCTATGCAATATAGGCCTATTATGTACAAAAAGGTGGTTAAAATAACATTACATTCTAACATTGTAACATTACAATCTAAAAACTAAAATAACGCTTTTGTTTTTAAATTGACTAAAGGCTAAACTAAAAATGAAAATAAAAACAAAAGCACAAACTAATTATATTAGCCTGCATTTGATTACCCCATTATAATGGTCACTTTCATACAAATATACTTGTAGGTTTAAAATTCTCCAACAACAAATATTTTAGCCTATATATATTTTAGTCAGAATTATTGCGCTACTATTCTATTGTGCTCCGTCTGTTTGTCGTGCATGCTCAGCTTGAAGCTTCAATTCCAGAAGGCTCGTCCTCTCCTGACAGTGAAATGGACATAAAGGTGAAACTCGAAAAATTAGAATATGGTCTAAAAGTTCATTTATTTCAGTAATTCATCTTAAAAGGTGAAACTAATGTATTATATAGACTCATTACATACAAAGTGAGATATTTCAAGCCTTTATTTGTTATAATTTTGATGATTATGGCTTACAGCTTATGAAATCCCCAAATTCAAAATCTCAGAAAATTAGAATATTGTGAAAAGGTTCAGTATTGTAGGCTCAAAGTGTCACACTCTAATCAGCTAATTAATCCAAAACACCAGCAAGGGGTTCATGAGCCTTTAAATGGTCTCTCAGTCTGGTTCAGTAGAATTTACAATCATGGGGAAGACTGCTGACCTGACAGTTGTGCAGAAAACCATCATTGACACCCTCCAAAAGGAGAGGAAGCCTCAAAAGGTAATTGTAAAAGAAGTTGGACGTTCTCAAAGTGCTGTATCAAAGCACATTAATAGAAAGTTAAGTGGAAGGAAAAAGTGTGGAAGAAAAAGGTCCACAAGCAGCAGGGATGACCGCAGCCTGGAGAGGATTGTCAGGAAAAGGCCATTCAAATGTGTGGGGGAGCTTCACAAGGAGTGGACTGAGGCTGGAGTTACTGCATCTAGAGCAACCACACACAGATGGATCCTGGACATGGGCTTCAAATGTCGTATTCCTCTTGTCAAGCCGCTTCTGAACAACAAATGTCAGAAGCATCTTACTTGGGCTAAAGAAAAAAAGAACTGGTCAGTTGCTCAGTGGCCCAAAGTCCTCTTTTCTGATGAGAGCAAATTTTGCATCTCATTTGGAAACCAAGATCCCAGAGTCTGGAAGAAGAATGGAGAGGGACACAATCCAAGATGCTTGAAGTCCAGTGTTGAGTTTCCACAGTCTGTGTTGGTTTGGGGAGCCATGTCATCGGCTGGTGTTGGTCCACTGTCCTTTATTAAGTCCAGAGTCAACGCAGCCGTCTACCAGGACATTTTAGATCACTTCATGCTTCCTTCAGTAGACAAGCTTTATGGAGATGCTGACTTCATTTTCCAGCAGGACATGGCACCTGCCCACACTGCCAAAAGTACCAAAACCTGGTTCAATGACCATGGGATTACTGTGCTTGATTGGCCAGCAAACTCGCCTGACCTGAACCCCATAGAGAATCTATGGGGCATTGCCAAGAGAGAGATGAGAGATGAGAGACATGAGACCGAACAATGCAGAAGAGCTAAAGGCCGCTATTGAAGCATCCTGGTCTTCCATAACATCTCAGCAGTGCCACAGGCTGATCACATCCATGCCACGCCGCATTGAGGCAGTAATTCATGCAAAAGGGGCCCAAACCAAGTACTGAGTACATATGCATGATTATACTTTTCAGAGGGCCGACATTTCTGTATTTAAAATCCTTTTTTTATTGATTTCATGTAGTATTCTAATTTTCTGAGATTCTGAATTTGGAGTTTTCATAAGCTGTAAGCCATAATCATCAAAATTATAACAAATAAAGGCTTGAAATATCCCACTTTGCATGTAATGAGTCTATAAAATATATTAGTTTCACCTTTTAAGTTGAATTACTGAAATAAATTAACTTTTGCACGATATTCAAATTTTTTTAGTTTCACCTGTATTTGTTTGACTTTCTAACATTTACAGATGGAGAATATACCTGTTAAGCACTGAGGAAAGCACCACATCTCAAACGCATTAAACAGCGCAAGTATTTATCTGTCAGTCAGCAACAGTCTCTGTCAGAGCATCTGACAGGGCAAGCTGCTAAAAACTTGTTAACTATATCTTACCAGTTATTTTGAAGCCCTTAATATAAGCTTGTGTCATGTTTAGGACAAATTGTACTATGTACTTTCATTGCAGGAGCTCACAATACGTCCTCCGCTATTTTTCAGATGTGCTCGTATCAAACTACTGTATCGTTATTACCTCATTCCATATCATTTCAAAAAAATATATCGGTATATCGTACAAACTCGATATACCGCCCTGCCCTAGCTCAGGCTCCGGGACGAACGTAGCCTTTGAAAAACGTAAAACTTTTTATGCGTTTTGGACGTTCGTTTACACTACAATGGTGTGTTTCGGGCTCATTTTTTAAATAATAGTTAATAATTTTCAAATGTACATAACAGATTTTTTAAATAAACTTTTAAAGTCTCCCAGTCATTGACTTTGACAAAAATTGTGTTAGTTACAATCCCCTGTTGTTAAAAATTGTTTAGATTGGGAAGAGGAACTTGGTGAATCTATTCCAGATGATTTATGGAAAGAAAGTCTTGAAAGCATACATAATTGTTCAGACAACGCAAGACATTGTCTTGTCCAATTTAAAATTATACATAGGCTTCATTACTCAAAGGAGAAACTACATAACATATACCCAGAGGTGTCACCTACGTGTGATAAGTGCCACTCTTCCGTAGCAACACTTCTCCATAGTTTTGCTCTATGCCCAAGGGTCCAATTGTTCTGGATTGATATATGTAACATTATGTCTGAGGTCATAAATACTTTAATCGAACCTGAGCCCATGTTCATCATTCTTGGAATTTCTGAGACCTTCAGGAAATTGAGTGCGGCACAGCAGCGTTTTATTTCTTATTGTTTCATAATACCAAAGAGATTAATCCTCATTTTATGGAAGAGCACAACTGTACCTACCTCTAAGATGTGATTAGAGGATTTAACTAACACACTTCATTTAGAAAGGATAAGGTATACGCTAAGAGACAGGCTCAACTTATTCAATAAAACATGGAAACCCCTCATGTCATACCTAAAAACTAAAAATCCAGTACAACAGTCCACATCCTAACACACGATATATGACAATTGTAATGGTTTTTGAGTGAAGGTCTCTACGAGGAAGGGTGGATGGGGTGGAGATACATAGGAAGGGGTTAGGCGGGCGGATAGGGAGTGGGGATAGTGTGGGGTTGTTCTTGTTATTGTTTTTGTTTTTTTGTATTGTCATTATTTGTCTTGCTTTGTCTTGTTTTAATGTTGTTCCACTTTATTTTTACTGTTTTTATTTTTATTTTTATTTAGTTAAAAAATTTCTCTGAATGTACAAGTGAATTGTATGTTAAATCATATCCTTTAATAAAAAATAAAAAATTGTTTAGATAAAACCAGATAAAAAATGAGGCATTTATACCTATAAGTGCCAGCAGGTCAAATTTACCTATATAATGCCTTTATTTTCATGCTGACATTTTCGCGCCGCTTATGTTTTAACATTTTATGGGCAACGCCTTTCACCCATTGAGATGGCGGTAATCAGTTTTAGTCACAATGGATAATAGAAGTCGATTTATGAATGCCAAACAGGTATTAGAGTCACTAAATGCCATGAGTGATGGTGAATCTGATGGTGGGGAGATATCAGGGATGAGTGATGCATCCTGGGTCATATTTTGAACATAGTTGATGACTAAAATAAGCATTCCATGACTCTAGACATTACTTTGTGAAGACAGTGGAATAATACAGTGACATAATACATTTTTAGCCATATAAATTTTATACAATGTCCCCTGGTGGTTAAAGTGTTAAAATACTTTTCCCTAGCTTAATGTGCAGAGATAAGGAAGCAATTTGTTGTTCAGCGTTGTATTTCGGTTGGTCCAGCAAATGGGATTTATGTAATAACCATTGAAACCTTTTATTGACATGTTCACTGTATGTGTGCTGTGTGGGCTCAGTGTCATGTAACTAATTAATGAACATGTGCGGTGAGCAATTAGGCCCTTGTCAAATCACTCTGAGACGTTCAATAATACAAAAGGCTCATTAAAATTCTGGCTGCGGCATGATTTTCACATATTATCTAGGACACTTATCTGCATCCTTTATTTATTTATTTCTGTGACAGAGGTCTGTCTTATTTGGAGACATATTAAATTAATGAATCTTATTTAGAGACAACAGCTGCTTTATTTAGAGACAACAGCCCCCCCCCCCCCCCCCAGCTCAAAAATAATGTGACAATATACTTACTTATACTTTCTCAGACTAACAATTAGAATTAGCAAACAATTGAGACATTTGAAGTGTTAACCTAATTTTCATGCAAGGCTCATTTTGTGTTAGATTATCTAAGTTACGTACTACATGCTGTGCCTTTAATGCTTTATTTAAAAAAGCCATGGGACATAAAAAAGTACTTTATTTGTGGAAAGTGCCGTTTTTTTGTTTTGTTTTATTTGATTTGTAAAGCAGGAATTCAGAGAGAATAGTTTGGAGAAACTGAGAATTCAAGTGTGATCTATGGTAACCTTATATCACAGAATAAATTATCTGACTGCTCTGCCATTTAACCAAACAATGAAAACTGATCTTTTCCCCAAAAACACAAAGGACTATATTTTAATATTCTGAACTTACAAAGTGAGAAAATGAGATCTGAGCTAAAATCAATTTTAGGATATCAGAAGTGGTGGGTCACAGCGCAAGTAATGGAGACTGACAACTGTGGCAGAGAAAACACATAGCTAAGAGTTATGATGCTATGCACACCGTAGATCAGCAGAAATACATTATCCCTCATAGACAGATAACATGCAGACACATATGACAAGCTGCCATTATGAGGCCTTTGATAAAAAAATCTTATGAATCTTCATATTTTATAATTCAACATATTAAAACACTTTCATCTATTTTATTAAACTGCAAAAAAAGAAGAAGAGGAACTTAAATATATGTAGTGGGACGTACAGAGTCTCGTTATTTTTAATTCAATGCTCGCGGGTAATGTACTGTCCAATCATATTCTGCGAGGCAGCGTTTAAAAAGAACCAAATGCACGTTTGTGGGTGTGTGGGTCACCGCCTGTTGTTTTCATCTCGTCCGCCTGAGCTATGGCAGATGGTTCGTTGCTGGGGGTTGTTGGCGGTGGCTATTCATATGCCCCTCCTGCCTTCCCGTGCCGTTGTTATGGCGACACCTTCGTCCGTTTGTGTGACTCTGATTTGCGACCCGCTATGAAGTAAAGGAATAATCTGTTCGCGGAGACGAGTGCGGTCAATGAGGCCTGCGGGGCAACACTAGTTGAAGCTGCTGCTTTGTCTGAAGTATTACTCGACAGCAGTGTTGTAGTCGAGTCACCAACTGTCGAGTCCGAGTCGAGTCTCGAGTCCCAGTGTTCGAGTCCGAGTCCAAGTCCGAGTCACCAAAGAAGAGTCCGAGTCGAGTCCGAGTCGAGTCACCATTACCTGAGTTCAAGTCCGAGTCGAGTCTCGAGTCCCGTGTTCGAGTCCGAGTCGAAATTATATACACTTAAGCCAAATCAAGCAACATTTTTCAGGCACTCTTTCTTGCAGCTAGAAATTGTATGATATCACTAGAATTGCCTTTGACCTTATCAAATCATTGTCAACTAGCTGTGGCACGATTATTTATTTAATTGTTTAAATACATTTTTGGATGATCAGTCAACTGGAATGGATAAAGAAAACAAAAAAGAAAGCCTAATTGGACAGAGGAGGAGAAATGCATTCTTCTTGACGAATATGGTAAAAGAAAAACAATTTTGAAATTTTGAAAAGCAAACTAAATCCCAGTAACTGCGGCAAAAAACCCCCAGAAAATACAGTGCTATAAGCAGTTGTAACTCCGCAGAAAAAGAGTGGTTGCGATGTGTGACATAGTCAAGGTGGCCGTCTAGTTTGTTGGCTAAAATAAACATAATTGTGTTATATTGTATGATAAACGGGATTAAGCGCTGAGCGCGTCCGATTTTGGCTCAGCGCCAGCCATAGCACGAAAGCACAGTTTAAATCTGGTACCTTTAAATGTCACGTCACTGTACATTCGCTCCTTAGTGGTCAGCTCAGCTGCTGCAAAGTGTGCCAAAATCGAAATTGCTGATTAGATGTAGAGGAACTTATCTAGTGTTAAATGAGTGTTACGTTAACTCTCTCACGAGAATGCAGCGTAAAGTGAGTGACGTCAGTGAGTGTGTTGTCAAGCAAGGAGAGCAGTGTCTGTGAGTGAAAAAATAGATCAGAGAATAAGGACTCGAGTCGGACTCGAGTCCGAGTCCAGGACTCGAGTACTCCATCACTGCTCGACAGCATCAAAGGTATGTGTACGAACATCTTTACTTGGGGTTCACATGTTCAATATAGCATACACTTCCGGTACACGCATACAGCGTCTTACGTACACATGTATTACGTAGAAGACTATCACAACATCCCCCCTGTTTAACATAAATGTGTAAACACCTCAGACAACCAATACAACAACAAGATTGCTTCTTTTTTTTTCCGTATAACATAAGATTCTTAACAAAAACATGTCAAGCTTTTTTTTTTTCAATAGAGTGCACATTATAACAATAATGAACAATAACAACCTGTTTGGTGGTTACATGTGCAAAATAAGCATTCAGTCCATATTTGGTATTCTTTTTACTGCTTGACTATTAATTCAGCTTTACACATAGTCCCTGTATTGCGCTGGCTTGACAATGACCCGTCCAGACCTTGTGCATGTTGGTCTTGTTGTCTCAGTACCTGTATTGTCTGCTTTTGTTTCATTAAAATTGAATTTTTAAAAAATTGAAAAACAGAATTTTAAAGAGGTTGTGTGATTTTGTTTTCAACTGGATTCTTGTGGCTTTGTTCAACCACATCTCTTTTGGGTGTTTCAGCGAATTGTACCTTTTTCTGGATTTTCTGTGTGTGTGGTGCATACATTTCACGGAGTTGGCTCCTAGTACGTCTGACTGTGTTTCCATTTGGTGTTTGGATCAGGTAACTTCTCGGCTCCTTGCATCTTTCCACAATAGTCCCTGGGTGCCATGTTTTCCTCTCCTTGTCCATCACTCTCACACTCTGTCCACGAAACAATGGTGGCAAGTCTCTACCACTACATTGATCATGGTGTGTTTTCATCCTTGTAATCCCTTTTTCCAGGTGCTGTCTGTGTTCAAGTTTACCTGGATCTGCATGATTTGGTAGAAGTGTGGTGATTGGTCTGCCAAGGAGTAATTCTGCAGGGGATGGTAACTCACTGTCAATGGGTGTCGCTCGCACCTGCATCAGAGCCACTTGTACATCTCCTTTGTGTTGTATTGTTTTTTTGATGATGGATTTGATGTGTCTCACATGTCTTTCAATAAATCCATTGCTTTTTGGGTAGTGTGGTGAACTTGTGATGTGTTCGATTCCCCAATCAGCTATGAACTTCCTGAAAGGTTGTCCCGTGTACTGTGGTCCGTTATCTGTCATTATTTCTTCTGGTCGACCAAATAAAGACATGTAACTTTGCATTTTTTGTGCAACTGCATGGCTACTTACTGGTATGGGCATTTCGTCAACTAATGGGTACTTGGAATACCTGTCCACTGTAAGGAGGTACTGATGTCCATGGATCTCGAATAGATCTGACGCCAGGTATTGCCATGGCTTTGTGGGTATTTTGTGTGGAATGAGAGGTTCTTTTGGTTGTGCATCTTGATGTTCTGCACAGGTACTGCAAGATCTGCACAGTTTTTCAATGTCTGTGTTTATCTTTGTCCAATATACACTTTCTCTAGCCAACCTGCATGTTTTTTCAATACCTTGGTGGGCTGCGTGGAGTTGAGTCAGAATGTCGCTGGTCATGGATTCTGGAATAAGCACTTGTCTGCCCTTAAATACAACTCCAGCTTCTATGGCAAGTTCATCTCGGAAAGGCCAATAGCTGCGTAGGTCTTTTGGCAGGTCTTGAATTCTGTCAGGCCATCCCTGATGAATGATTTCTTTTAGCACACTGAGCTTGGGGTCTTTTGCAGTCTCAGTTCTGAGAATCTCCTGTTTGTTTGGGGAGAAGTTTACAATTGCAATAGTATGATGCTCAGGGTCTTCAAATTCGGTATCCAGCCCATCAATGCGTTCATCAAGTTCAATGTCTTCATTGTTTTCAGGGTTTGGCAGGCGGCTGAGAGTGTCAGCTAGAATCATTTGGCATCCAGGACGATACACGATGCTGTAGTTGTATCCCTGTGTTTTGATCAGCATGCGTTGTAGCCTGGGAGGAGCAGCATGCAGAGGCTTTGTGCATATGGTGACGAGAGGTTTGTGATCCGTTACTACAGTGAATGATTTGCCGTACAAGTATGTGTGATATCGCTGCATACCATACACAATAGCAAGCATTTCTCTTTCATTGTTGCTGTATCTTGATTGACATTCAGTTAATGTCTTCGAACCGAAAGCAATGGGCCTGTTGTCTTGCACCAGTGCTACACCAATGCCTCTCTGTGATGCATCTACCTCCAGTGTGAGGGTGGCTGCTGGATTGTAGTACTTTAAGCAAGCATCAACAGTCACTGTTTTCTTTAGGTCATCGAAGTATTTCTGATAATCAGTGTCCCATACCCATTGTGAGTCACTTTTTAGCAATCCTCTCAGATTGTGGGCTTTATCAGCAAACTTTGGTATGTAGGGTGACAGGTAGTTTAGCATGCCCATGAATCGATGAAGGTCATCTTTGCTTTGTGGCGTTGGCATTTTTTGTATATCGTGGATTTTGGCTGGATCTGGTCTGATGCCTTTGTCTGTGTACAGGTTGCCAAAAAAGGATATGCTCTGCTGTTTGATGATACATTTGTCACTGTTAAACACCAGACCTGTTTCTACAGCTCTTTCCATCAGGCTTATCAGATTCCTGTCGTGATCCTCTTCGTCAACTCCACAAACTGCAACATCGTCTGCTATGCTGATTACACCATGAAGACCTTCAAGAATTTGGTCCATTTTGGCTTGGAAAAGGTCTTGGGACACACTGAGACCAAATGGTAAGCGTCTCCAGCAGTATCTGCCAAAAGGAGTGCGGAACGTCGTTAGAATTTGTGACTCCTCTTCAAGATGTATCGACCAGTATCCGGCTTTTGCGTCTAGCTTGCTGAACACTTTTGCATTTGCAAATTTGGGGTTAAGTTCTTCCACAGTTGGAATTTTCTGAGGGCACCTCTTCAGGCTTGCATTTAGTTTCTGAGGGTCTAAACAGATTCGAAGTGATCCGTCTTTTTTGGTGCTGAAGGCAAGACTAGAACACCAATCTGTGTGCTCTTCTACTTTTCGCAGGACTCCTTGATCGACAAGTTTGTTCAATTCATTTTGAAGTTTGTCCTTGATATGGATACTGCATTTGCGTGGTGGGTCGATGACTGGATTAGCACCTTCCTTTAGGATGAGCTTTGCTGTGCCACTGAAACTGCCAATTTTATCAAATTGGTCTGGGTATTTCTCTCTTAGTTCTTTGATGCCTTTTATGTGTTGTTGGGTACTCACTTTTGTTTGTCGTCCTTCATGTTCATTGTTTTCTCTTTCAGTCATCACATCAACATTTACTGTCACAAGGCTGAGGAGCTCACTTGTGGGTAGTCCAACCACGGCTGGTCCAGGTACGTCAACGACATAGAACTTTGCATCTATCCATCTGGACTTTTTGTGCTGGCATGGCATGTTGATGGTTCCAAAGCAGGGGATCACATCACCAGTGTATGACGTCAATTTTACATTGGATGCTGATTTGAGATGTTCCATGCTTTGTGGTGATGCACCATACATCTGTTTGAATGTACGCAGTGGAAGCGTGTTTCCAGATGCCCCTGTATCTATTTTCAGGCGAAGTGTGTATCCATGTCCTTGCAGGAGAGGTGGTTTAATATTCAGAGTTGTATATGCCTCATCTCTGGGTGGTTTCACATGAATGCTATGCATGCATTTTGCACTGATGGTGATGGAGTAAAAGTGTTGCTGGTATGTATACTCATCATCTTTAGTGCTGTCTACAGTGCTAATGCTGGACTCATCTTTGCATTTGTGGTCTTTCCATGGGTGAGCGTGGCTTTGGTATCTGTTGCGTGTTCGTGACTTACTTCTTCTGCACTGGCTGGATAGCTGTCTCTGTCGTCTGCTCTTTTTACAGCACTTTGCCCAGTGGCCTCTGTTACCACACATAGAACATATATCGTTGTATGCAGGGCACTGCCTTGGCTTGTGGTTTGTGTTGCAGTTTTGACATGTTCGTCCTCTTGTTACAGCATGGACATTTTCAGTCTGTGACATACCAAGTTGTTGTATCTGTTCATTACCAGCTGCTAAGGCTTCGTACTTTCGTCCCTCTGCTAGTACCTCGGCAATGGGGTGACCTTTAGGTTTGCTGTATAGGTCGTTTCTTAAGGAATCAAAAGGAGTACTGGCAATGATAAGTTCGACTAAGCGTTCATTGAGCTCATCGTCAGTGAATTGGCATTTCAGTGCTAAAGTTCTTGCTCTAGTCACGAAATCATCGATGCTCTCACTTGGCTTTTGTCTATATTGCATGAGATGGAGTGTGTGAATTCTGAAGTTCACATTTAATTTTAGTTGCCCTTCAAAGAAATTCCACAAGGTGTCAGGCTCTCTCTTATCTGCATCACTAAGCCCACTTGCATTTAGTCGTTTTAATCCTTCATCTCCAATTCCTCTACATATTTTTCTAGCTTGTTTCTCTGCATCTGTTATTTCTTCATCTTCCATGTACAGATTCATTTTTTGTTTGAATAAAGACATTGCTTCACTCAGATCGGGGTCAGACCAGTTCATCATTGGTTAATGTGCTGCCATTTTAACGCCTTTATCTTGTACTCACGTCAAAAGTAGTCGTTGTTTTTTATGGACAATTATCACGCAGACAATGCTCTGTTACGATCCCACACGCGTGCAAGAGAGTGTTATTGCTTTATCTTGTTATTGTTTCAATGTTATTGCTTTATCTTGTTTGTTTGTCTACCCATGTATCAAACTCGCGTGGGCGCTCGTTTTAAGTGTATCGTAACATCTGCTTTCTAGCATCTTTTTATGTGATCGCCGGGTTGCTGGTGAAGCATGAAAGTGGAGTGAATATCCACCCAGTTTCGGTGCCCAAATTCTTAACCTCAGCGTGGTTTAATGCATGAACCTTTAGTGTGTAAATAACTTTTATTTGTTTTCTTTCTTTTGTAACTTGATTTAAATGTCAATTATTATCTTATTATTTGGAAATTATACTGTTAATTGTGTTTTTGTTACAGGAGCCGAGGCTTTAGGGCAGGCCACTCATAGGCCCTCGTGTGCGGTGGTGGGATTCTGTCACGGAGTGCTGTGCTTGACCTTGTTGGTGTGCGTGTGTCGTGGTGAGATCGGTGCACAGGGTGGTACAGGAGCCTTGTGCTCATTAAGCTAGTTGTTTCTGCCATTGATAAGCCTCGGCTTCCTTCTCGTGTTTGGGGTATTTAATGTTTGTGATAACCTGGTCCTTCAGTCGTTTAATGTGTTTTTTTAGATTGCTGCTTGACGATTGAAATAAAACTTTTTGTACTTTTGGTATCCACGTCTCAGACCCTCCTTCGATAACCACGCTCCTGTGTCCTTTTTCGTAGGTGGTTAAATAATAGTAATATTAATATTTCCCTGTTTAACAGGGTGGCGTAGTCAGCTACATGGGTTGAGGGAGTGATCGCCCCTCTCCTCGTCCCGCTACATATACAACTATAATGAGCTCAAGGGTGAACAGGTTAAACTGATTAAATTAATGTTCATGACAACTAATGACTGGCGGGAATACAGAACAAAGGAAATGGGTAACTGAAGAGAAACAAACATGAAAATGAAACTAAGACAAACAGAAAGTGACAGTCGTCTAGCACTTTAAATGCTCGAGCTCTTTAAAGCAGAACGTATTCTGATTAGCTATAAATGTTTTTATTGTTTATCAGCTGTAAAAAAAAAAAAACTGTTAAGATCGTCTAGAGCCAGCCATAACAAACTCATGCGCTCACTCACAAAGATAACGTCCAACAAAAGTAGATTTATTAACAAAAAAAAATAGTTAAAACCAGAAACAAAGGGATTAAATTCAGGAGAGGACAAGGCCAAAATAACAAACAAAAATGACCAGTTTTAGTAGCCTCTAAATTCCCCAAAAGAAAGAAAACATATCAAAAGAAAAATTACAACACAGCCTCCCCTAACCCCCATAACCCAAAACATAGAACAAGCGATATATGCAAATTAAATGGTGTCACGCCCCCTACTTCCCTTAAACTGAGTATTTACAAATAATATTTACACAATATAACTGAAGGTAAAAGTAATCCTAAGAATTGTAATTTGAATTGAACAAAAGCAAGTTTACAAAGTACACACAATCACAGAGGAAACCAAGACAGAACAAATCAGATGGCACGCATTCGACCTCGATAGAGTAGTTGGGGGAGGTCCTTTTCACTGGAACCAGGACCAGACCAATCAGGACCAGACCAATCAGGATTTCTGCTGGCTTGAGTGCAGGCCACACCTTCTCCTGCAACAGACAGACTCAGAAACACAACAAATACACACTTCTAAAAGACATAAGACGTAACACCCCTACCCGTAAAAAAATAAAAACCATAGGTTTTTAAGAATGGATACGAGAAAGAGAGCGATCACATTTTCAACTCCTTTTTCATGCTGGATATTCAAATTAAAACCTTGACAAATTAGTGCCCAACGCATGAGCCTGTGATTTGCGTTTGACGTCTTGAAGGATATAAACCAAGGGATTTTGCTCTGAATCCAATGTACACTTCAAAATGTTGAATGGAAAGTAATGACGCAAGAGCTTCCTTTTCTATAGTACTATAGTTCAGTTGGTGTTTGAGAAATTTCTTGGGGAAAAAAATAATAATCGGGTGTTCTATTCCAGCATCATCAGTCTGAATTAAAACTGCACCGGCACCTGTGCCACTGGCATCTACTTCCAACTTGAAAGCTTTGTCGAAATGAGGGGCAGAAAGTACAGGTGCGTTACACAGAAGAGTTTTCAATGCTTCAAAGGCAAACTGAGATTCAGGAGTCGAAAGAAATCCCTTTACTGAGTAAACCTGTCAGAGGACTAGCCACATCTGAAAAGTTTCTACAGAAGTTTCTATAGTAGCCAGTCATACATAAAACAAAAAACGTCTAAGCCCTCTCTTCGTCATAGGCACAGGAAAATACAAAATAACTTGAACTAGAGAGATTAGTGGTCGAACTTTGCCATTTCCAACCTCCTTTCCTACATAGGTTATGGTTGCACAAGCAAATTCACATTTCACCAAATTTAATGAGAGATTGGCCTCTTTTAAATATGAAAAGACACCGTTTAGAAGTTGGACATTGTTATCCCAAGAATCCGAATAACAGACAACATCATCGAGTTAAGCATGACAACTAGGAACATTATATTACACTCTTGACAATAAACGCTGAAATGTGGCACCAGGATTCCGTAGTCCGAACACCATCACTCTATATTGAAGGAATGCATCAGGAGTAGCAAAGGCAGAAATTTCTAAGGCCTTCTCAGTAAGAAGTACTTGCCAGTATCCTTTTAATAGATCATGTTTAGTGACAAATTACGAATTTTCAATATGGTCAACACAATCTTCGACACGAGGCAATGGGAATGAATCGGGTTCAGTCAATGCATTGAGTTTTCTATAACCGGTGCAAAATTTGGATGTACCATCAGACTTGGGGACTAACAAACACGGTGAACACCAGGGACTACTACTGGGAACTGCTAAACAATGTTCTAACAGATACTGGGTTTCCTGTTTCATGAGATTCCTTTTGATGGGATTAACTGATGTAAGCATTTCGCATGTTCTATGACATGCATGTTGTGGGAAAATCATCAAATAATGTTGGATACTTAGTGATTAAATATCTGAGATCAGCTTGGGCAGAAACAGGTGAAAGTGATAATGTGGTGGACAGATTTTTCAAGGTTTCAGAGTTTAACAAACGAGCAGTCAAAAATGAAGCACTTCTCATTTTTAAATCATCCCTCTCAGGTGAATAGTCAGACGGAGACACATTCAAAGGTACAACTTGCAGCAGCAGCCACATTTGACACATCAGAACGAGTTACATAAGCCTTGAGTATATTAGTGTGAGAAACTCTTGATTTTCTCCAGTGATTAAAAGTATTCACAACATAATCAGTCTCTCCTAACTTTGCCTGAATTTCATAAGAGCCAACAAATGTAGCTTTCAATGGAGAACCTGGTATTGGCAATAAAACAAGATCTCAATCATTTGCTCTTGAACAGTGATTTTCTCGCCAAGCTTCATGCAAAATGCAAACGCTCACGAAAACTACTGACGTAATTAAAAACATTCTCATGATCAAGTGATGGTTGTCACACACATTAGGGATGTAGAGTTTCCAGATTTTGTTTTTGGCAGAGGTCCAACACAATTAATTAAAATACCCTCACACGGTTCTCCAAGCACTGGGATTGGTTTTAACGGAGCTGGGGGAATAACCTGGTTAGGTTTAACGGCTAGCTGACAGGCATGACACAACTTACTGAACTTTGCAACATCAGATTTCATAGATGGCCAGAAAAAAGGTTTTAACAAATTATCATACCTTTCCCTAATGCCAACATGGCCTGAGAGTTCCTGTACGATGCTTAATACCTGCAGTCGGTAAGGCTTTGGAACCACAACCTGGTAAACTGTACTCCAGTCCTCCTCAGCTTTAGGCGGAGACCATTTACACATCAACACCTCTTCATCACAGTAATAGGCAACAGAAGGCAGATGGTTTCACTGCGGTTGTGAAGCAAGGGACCAGAGTAGGATAAGCATGCGATGCTTTGATCAATTCCAAATTACCTAAGGGCAGATTAAAATTAGGAACAACACACACATTCAGCTCATTTACAGGATCTTTTACATGTTGATCAGGAACATCCGTGGACAAAAAAAGATTCGGAAAGATCCACAGTCTCCTCAATGAGTCACTGCACAAGCACTAAACACATCAGGAAATGTTTCACGTAACACATTGTTACCTTTATTTACATCAACGGGGTAATCAGTCACTGCAGGCAAACAGAAAACTTTTTTACCCACCAAGTCACTACAAAGAATGTGTGATACTCCCTCAACAGGTAACTCAGGACAAACAACCAACTTGGCAAGCCCCAAACTTATGCCAGACTATAAAAATATATTGTGCAGAGGAACTTTAACAATGGCCAAATCAATTAATTTTACTAGTACATCAGCCACACACCTAGAATGGATAGAAAAGGGTAGTAAACTTTCGAAAATAAACGCCTAAGCTGACCCCATATCTCTCAGGATGCGGACAGGTTTGGCTTCAGACATCGACTGATCAAATTTGATTTCATCGAAAATGAACGGTTAGAATTCGGACTCAGCAGTCAATAAAGATGCACATTCTGGTGACTGTCAACTAGGGCCACACTCTTTGAAGAGTTAGCCTTTCTGCTAGACTTCTGTTTCAAAGCAGGACAAGGTGCAATGAGGTGCCCAGCCTCATGGCAGTAAAAACATTCACTGCCTTCTATATTGTCACTATCTGCTTTCTCTTTACTCACAGTCGCAACATCTTTAGCATTTCGTGTACGAACATAAGAATTACGCTTAGTAGGTGATGAAAATACCACTCGGAGAGTGAGCACACATTCATCAGAGAAAACAGCTGCCTCTGTAAGAGTAGACACCTTCTGTTCATTCAAATAAACAAAAAAATTCTCTGGCAAACAATTTTTTAATTCCTACAGCAAAATGTATTGCTTGAGTTGTGACTTTATTCGCAGTACACCACTTTTCAAACAAATTTGGCTTGCCATGAGCGAACTCAACAAACATTTGTCCTGGGGATTTTACATGATTCCAACATTTTTGACGGTACGCTTCAAAGGTGCGCAACACAGCAGTCTTCATTGCATCATAATATAAACTCTGCTCAAGAGTCAACATGGAACAAACTTCTTGAGCTTTCCCAACAAGTTTACACTGCAACACTCAGCTGCCACATATTTAGCGGCCATTGAAGCATGGCGGCGATGCGTTCAAACACAGTGAAGGATGTATCTACTTCACTTTCACGGAAGAGTGGGACTAACACAATTTTTCTCCTAATATCAAAACTTTTACTTACTTGTAAGTTGTGTCGAGACACAGAATCAGAGCCAGAAGTGGAAGCTCCTGCTCTTTCAGACAGATTTCGCACTGTTTCAAGCTCAACTGTTTTTATGTGCAACAGCTGACTTTGGTACTGTTGCCGGCTTAGTTCCAACTCAAGGTCCTTTAATTTAATCGTCAACAATGGGTCTCGTGGAGATAGCAGCTCAGTAGGATCTATGCTGAACGGTTCCTCGGGTTTGGTCTGCTCCGCTCCCTCCCCCATGGAACTAAGTTTTGGGTTTGCAACAACCGCTAGCTTGCCCTCCTCTGGCAGGATCCCTTTTTCCACCGTATGTTTCACAACCACTTCCTTAATCTCTCTCTTTACTACACCTCGAGGCACCCTGATCTGATATAAATCCGCGATTGAAAATAAGTCATCTTTCTACATTTGTCTAATTGTTGCGCCAAAGGCCGAATTGCAAACTCATTTAAATAAAATTTAGAAGACATCTCCAAAACTCTTCCGAATTCCCTTTCCCTTAAAGTATAAACGAAGGCAAATGATAATTAGAAATAACGCAAATTTCATTAGATCGAATGAACCATTAGTTTGTATTGAATCTGGTCTAGGGCCAGCCATAACATAAATGAATGTGCTGGGGGCTCGACCGGGATTCCAATGATTCCGACTATAATTTTTCGTTGCTGTTATCATTACAGTTGTGGTGTGGAATCTGCTATTCTTTTATATTTATTAGAGATGAACCGATGTATCGACCAGCAATCGGTATCGGACGATGAAAGCAATTATTTTCACTATCAGCCATCGGCCGATTGTTTAAAAACAGCCGATAATCAATGCCGATTATATCCTGTCAAACAAAAGGTGCGGTAAAACATGACGACAGCAACTCACACTGTCTGTGTGTGAAGAAAATCTCTCGTGTTGAGATAGTTAGGGCAAGTTAATGCTACAATAACTCATTAACAGCTACATAAAAGCATGCTCTATTTGACCCTGTGAATCACCCGTAGTAGTTCAAGCCAGGGTTGCCAGATCTGCACTTCCCTATACTAAACATTATTTGTTGCGCGCCTCTCACCCAATAATCGCAAATAGCTCTGTGCTTTGTTACTTCTAAAAAGAAACAAAGTGTCATCTTTCAAATTCTGTCCATTTTATCACGAAATTCAAACATTCTTTTAAATGTGATGATGTGACAGATCACTGTAGCGCCTCAGGTCAAGCAGCAGCGCAGAGCGCGAGTCTATTCTTCCACTTTGTCTATCCGCGAGTCTATTCTTCCACTTACACAAATATCTAGAAAAACAAGCATGAATATCAGATGGTAAGTTGAAAGTTACAGTACAACTTACCAAAATCCGTATCATGTAATCACTCAATCAGTGTTTTAACCGTGGAAAGATGTCAATAAAACTTGCTTGTGAACAATATCACTTAAAGTTGCATTTACCTCAGGATTCCCTACATTAGTCCACTTGATGAGTAAATTTGGACACCGAGTGCGGAAGGGCTGCTTCTTTTGCATCATTTGTGCTTGCTGTTTAATAATCATTTGAAACTTTGCAAACTAGCAGCTCCAGTAATGAAAAGATGTATTTTGTACTCGGTCATGAAAAATATATAAACCTTTATTAAGCAATTTAATAATTAAAAAGGAATGAGGATGTTGTAGCCACTACAGTTATACATTAGGCATACGTATACATACCTATTGTACCCACTTCTGACCAGTGGTTTGGAAAATGGATAGATGGATGATACAGCTGCGGGCAGCATCATTTGGCGAGGCGCAGGAATTCACTCGGTGCGACCCTCACAGAGCATTATGGCTATAGCCATCGGTTGTACACATATTATAGAGGGTATTGTTATATATTGTATTGACAACTCATCAATTAAATATTTAGGCTACCATCTTATATTTTGAATAATTGGATGTTTTTAAATAAACACTGACAACATCTAAACAAGTTTTAGGGCGGGACGATATGACAATATATGTGATCACCTGGATTCAAACCCACCTATATTATATTTATATAAAGCGATCACAGGCAAATTTGCTTTATGTATTTCCCCTGTGTCGAAATCAGACATATAATGGATCTAAACGAACATGCCTATAGACACAAATTACATAATCTATATTTTGTTTGTCCGATTTTCATATGTTAATCTTGATAATACTGTATTATTACTTTGTCTTCTGGGTAAATGTAATCTTCACAAAGCCAGAACCATTCACTGTAATCCCAATTTTAGAGTGTTCTCCTCTGATATAAAGTCCCTTTTTACTTCCTTTAAAGCTGCAGTCCGTAGCTTTTTCCCTTTTTGTCGCCATCTCTGTTCGAAATCTGTAACTGCAGTGATTCGCGGAATTATCATCTTTACGTGGGTTGTAAATCAGCATGAAACAGCGCGGATGAACACACTGTTTTGAGGCAAGTGCTGCTATCAATCACCGCGCTGTGTGGATACTGTCATTCAGAATCACATATTCACTTTTTGAAAGCTTGACCAACATAAGAATTTTCACCGGAAAATGTCTTCTGAACAAGTAAGTAACATCCATTTTTGTTCTGATCAACTAAGGGGGGAAAAGCATTCGACATGACAAGCGATCGTTAGATTTAATCAGCGCGATTTACAGCAACCGTGCAAATCATAGACTACTTTGTTCTCAAATTGTTCATGTTAACAACATCAGCATTGCGTGACTAACGTTATTTAATGTGTTTTATGATTACCTGTGTAGTTCAGAATTCATATTCTCCATAATAGCTAAACGAGAAAGGCACAACCAAGGAAACTCCATAACTGTGTGAATTAAGAAAACGTACTGTTACACGATTGAACTAATGTCTTAGTTGTTCAGCAGAAAAAGCTGTCTCTTCTTCCGTTTCGAACCCCTTCGGGAGTTCACGCACCTTTCAAAAGCCCCACCGATGTGTATCCTTGTGTTCGCATGAGACGGTTCCTTTCTCTTTCCACCTTAAATCCGAAGTACGAAGTCTTTTGGGTTTTATAACTGGTTAATCTCCAGTTGACACTGATGATTGTTGTCTGGATCTTTCTGTATCCGCCATAAGTTTAATCATGTAAAGTGCTGCGAGAAAAGCCTATCTCTACATCTCGTCACGCGCAGTATAGCCGGCTAGCCGAAACTCCTTCTTTATGTGTACGGATGTGACGTAATGACGCAAAGACATGCTCGAATTTCCCGCGAAAACCCACCAGTACCAGTGGAATTAAAATCATTATTACAAGCTAACCGTTTTGAATCTAGCTATGGCAAGCAGATAGTTTTGAACACTGGCTGAAGATGTTTTTTTTTAAATAATTAATTTGGATTATTTTTAACTTAAAAAAGTTACGGACAGCAGCTTTAAGGAAATGTCAAATTCGAAAACCTATCTATACAACAGACTCATATGAGTCTGTTGCAAGGAACCTTTCATTTTTCATGATGACAAAAAACTTGAAATCCTTTTTCAAAAGTTTGTGTTTTCAGGCCACCAAAACGCTGTTCTCATGTAAATAAATGGTCAAAATGCATAAAAAGTCTTCCAGTTTTAGTTGAAAACGGTGTCGTGTAAACGGACCCTTAGTTTAAACTGATAATTGTTTGTTTTACTCACATTTTCCCAGTTCCCCCTATTAAATCCAGTCATGCAGCAGGCTCCTATGCCACTTAGTCCTGCTGAGGGGGTGTGCTCTGGCAGGAAAGTTACGTCAATGGATCCCCTTTATTGGGGTGTATTATGGGACTGTGGTGAAAAGTGTTTTCCAATGTGATTTTATTGTGAGAGAGAAAGTGCTGAGGTGAGGTGGGGGTGGGGGGGTTCTTGTGATGTTTGCTTTTCTTTTCGGCAGGAATCAGAAATTATGGTTCTTTATCAAACAGTACATTCCAAATTTAACGATTTTCTCTGCTTAAATATTTTAGTGCTTGACTCACAACTGGATCATTTGAGGTCAAAGCATCCAAAAGGTCAGTGAGGTAATTTCAAAAGATACTACAAAAGAGTCTGCAGTAATCATGCTGCATATATGTATTTGTACATAATGAGTATGCTTTGAGTCCCCCATGGAGAGATGAGGGCGTTTAGAATCTGAAGTGTGTCATCCACACTATTGAATCAACTTCTATTTAATTGCTTCTGTACAGCCTAAATTGAGCTTTTTATTAATGCCACAGCAGAGACCAACACATTCTCATCCCAAGGCGTCATCTAACTGACACTTTTGACCATGCGTCAACATGCCGACGCACATGGTACCCCTTAAGCGTCAATATGAGACGCTCATCCTCGGGCGTCATCTAACTGACGCTTTTGACCATGCGTCTAAATCCGACGCACATGGCACCCTTTAGCGTCAGTTAGATGACGCTTCCGTTATGGCTAGGTTTAGGTCTGGGGTAGGGTTAGGGTTAGACCACTAGGAGGCGCGTCTCATATTGACGCTTAAGGGGTACCATGTGCGTCGGCATGTTGACGCATGGTCAAAAGCGTCAGTTAGATGACGCCTTGGGATGAGAATGGGCTGCAGATACACGAAACGTATATTATGCAATCAGGATTCCCATGGTTAGTAAATAATAGTGGGTCAGACTAGGCATGTAAACTCCTAAAACTGTGTAGAAACGGTGGTTGCAGTCTCAAAAGGTGCAATAAAAAAAAAGAGTGCAATATTAAATCAACTGCAACATATTTGTCTTAATCCTTCTTTATCCAGAATCAATAGTCTCTGTGAAGTCAGAGCATTTCTTTAAAATGCAGTGGAGCACTGGGTTGTGAACCTCTGGTGCCCATACTAATGCCTGATACACTGGCTCCAGTAATGCCTGCTAAACAGCAGAGTGATATGAGCTCTCTCACTGAATGACACTAGCTTTGCTTTCTGTGATTCTATAGATGATGAGAGGCTTTTCACCAGCATGGTCATTAAACGTCACTAATCCATGCTGTGGATGCAAAAGTGTCAACACATTCTCACATGTCTTCAGCATACATTTTCCAGTAAAAATATTGACCCCAATAAAAAAGGTTTTTTTTTTTTTTTTTTTTTGGTGGGGCATTTTAAAAATCAGTCACTCTATATAAATGCAAACCAAAATCAAACAGTGTTGGTTACCATTGACTTCCATTGTAGGAACAAACAAACACTGATTAACACTGACAGAACTTTAAAGGGCTGAATATACTCGGACACACTGTGAGAAGTGGTAACTATTTCTTACCTTAAAAATATATTAGTGCCTGATTAAACCCATAAAAATAAGTTTTGTTGGTACAAATGTATGTATTTAGATTGATATTAAATTATATTTTTGACTTGAATAAAACCAGTCAATTAATGTAACCATTTTTTTTTCAAAGCAGTCAACTAACATTTACTATACAGAGCAAAATGTAATACTTTCATTTTAAGAATGAAAACATGACACAGAAAATCCAATACTTATATTGCATTCAATATTTTGTGTCACAACTAAGAAATAATGGTAGGGAGTTTTCAGTCTTATCTTAGGTTGGGACATGTTCATCAGTCCTCAGTAAGACAAATGATCTATAAATGAGATGACACCAAAGTTGGGTTGTTTGGGGAAAAATAGTCTGTGAATAGATGAAGCCAAAGATGAGTTGTTTGCAATAAACAATTGCAAGAAAATATTCTGCAGAAATATTCAGTCAAAGATATGTTGTTTTGACAAAAAGAACACAGTGCTATTGCGTGGCTGATTAGGGGGGATTAAACAACTCAAAATATTGCAAGCATGCTGTGGAAAGATGCAAAGATCCCAACTACAAAGTAAACTCTCCGAAAAAAAAATGGCACAAAAGCTGTCACTGGGACGATACCCTTTAAAAAGGTTCTAATATGTACCATTTGAGAACTAATATGTACACTTTTGGTACCAATATATACCTTTTGAGGTACAAATATTCAGGTACAAAGGTATACCTTTTGAAAAGGTATACCCAGTGACAGCTTTTGTACCTTTTTTTTCTGAGAGTCTATGGTGGAGGGTTTCATGGTTTGTGGCTTTACTGCCTCGGGGCCTAAACAGCTTGCTGTCATAGATAGAAAAATGAATCTCCAGGTTTTTCAGGACATTTTGATGGAGAATAAGGCCACTGTTGGCAACTAAAGCTCAACAGAAGTTGGGTGATACAATAGGAATAAAACCCACAGCCCAAGAGTAAATCAACAAAGTTATTGCTTCAACACAGGAAAATATGCTTTTGTGGCAGAGGCTTGACCTCAACATGATTGAGATGACACTAGAGATCCAAACTACTGCTAAACAGAAACCATTTTTAAAGGCAAAATGGTGAAAATATCCTCTTAACCAATGTGCAGGTCTGATCCACAGGAAACGTCTGGTTGATAGTATTGCTGCCAAAGGAGGGGCAACAAGTTATTAAACTCAAGGGTTCACATACCTATTCCATCATCCACTATGAATGGTTCATGTTAAAAACTGTCAAAACAAACTGTTCTCTTACGAGAGATACTCTCGTACTGCGTAGTAAAACTACGCTTTGGGGAAAATCCTTTTCCACGAGAATACTGAAGCCTAAAATTATCCTTAATTTTGTATAGATGTAAAACGCGTTGCCGCAGCATACAGACCTAGGCGAGACAGCTCGCGCGCCGATTGGCTGCTGTGCTGGCAACTGCTTAAGCCTATCGAGCGAGACCATGAGTGACGTCACACCCAATGGGGGTGCTTCGCGCCCTTCTGCGTCACGTCCCGCCGAAACGGGCGTGGCTTGGGGCTATAAATTGCGCTCGCAGGCTTAACTCTGTGATTTTTAATCCTTCAGCGAAGTCTCCAACATCGCTGGATCCGAGGAGAAGCCGCGCCGTCGACAGAAGCAACTCAGCGGGACGAGTCAGAAGCTGCTGGCCACGCCGCCTTCACCGCCTTCCCAGCTGCGCTATCCGGCGCCTATATCCTTTCTCTATCTCTGTGTGTGTGCTCGCCGGCGCGATCACACACCCCATCTTCTAAAAGAGCAAACGTCTTTTTAAAGATGGTTTCCTGTGGCTCGTGCGGAGCCTCACTCATCGACGGGGACCGCCATCTTCTCTGCGTTTCCTGTCTGGGTGAACAACACGCTACTCTTGCGCTCGCGGACGGCGGCTGCCCTCACTGCGAGCTGTTGCCTTTAGCGACTCTGCGGACTCGCTTGGCATCACTGCAAGAGCCTGTGTTCACCGCTGTTGTACCGCGCCGTAAAAAGCGCCGTGCTCAGCGGAACCCGGAACCCTCCCCCAGCCGCCATAGCTCGCCGGTGCGCCCGCGAGCTGCGTCACCGGCTTCATCCCTGTCCTTCTCCGCCGGACAACGGCCGCAGCCTGCCGCCGTTTCTGTCGCCGACGAGGATGAGGTCGACGCGATGCTGAGGGAAGGCGATTCCTGCTCTCTCCTGGCGTCGGGCAGCGAGGATTGGGCGAGCTCTGTGGACCTCGCTCCTCCTGCACGCTCATCTACGGGAAAGAGAGCGAGCATCGAGGCGGAACTGATTCGCGTGCTCACTCTGGCCACGACGAGCCTTGGCCTCGAGTGGGTGTCGTCCGAACAGCCCCCCCCCCAACCGACTGGACGGTTACTTCCTGCCCGGGGAGCGCTCATCTCCTGCTTCAAAGCCAGCGCCGTTTCTTCCTGAGCTTCACGAAGAACTCGCTAGAGCTTGGAACTCCCCGTTCTCGACCAGGACACGGTCCTCTGTTTACCTGGCGTTCTCCGCTGTCGACGACGCTAAAAACAGAGGATACCTTTCCCTGCCGCCGGTCGAAGAGCCTATAGCAGCGCACTTATGCCCGCCCTCCGCTGGACGGCGTGCTAAGATGGCGCTGCCCTCTAAGGCTTGCCGCATGACGTCATCCCTGCTCCACCGCGCTTTCACCGCTAATGGACAGGCTGCGTCAGCGTTGCACACGATGGCCACGCTACAGATCTTCCAGGCCGATCTCCTCCGCAAGCTGGACGAGAGAGGGGCTGACGCGATCTGTGTGGCGGACTTAAGGAGCGCTACGGACCTCGCTCTCCGCGCTTCAAAGTCTGCAGCACAGGCCATCGGACGGAGCATGGCGGCGCTCACTGTGTCTGAGAGGCACCTCTAGCTCACGCTTTCAGACATGCCGGACGCGGAGCGCACCGCCTTCCTCGACGCGCCGCTTTCCCCTGCGGGCCTCTTCGGTACCTCGGTCAAAGACTTCACTGACAGGTACGCTGAGGTACAGAAAGCGACACAGGCAATGAGGCACTTCCTCCCTAAGCGCTCCAACTCTGCAGCAGGCCGTGCGAATCCGTCTGCTCAGAGCTCGCAGCCTAAGCCTCCGCCCAGCGCCTCTTCTCAACGCCGCCAGAACCAGAGCTCGAGACCGCGCTCTCGATCTTCCAGCCGCCGCCCCGCGACACGTGGCCCGCGGCCGAAGATCGCGTTGAAACCCGAGGCCCCGAAGTCATCCTAGCACTCCTAGGAAAACGACGGTGTTCAGGTCCCGCTGCGGCCGGACCCCCACCGAAGTTTGCCGCTCGTCCAGTCCCAAGAGAAGTGACTGGTCCAGTGTATATAGCAGTCAACAAGCCGGTCTCATTGCCCGCTTGCCTGCACACAACAGCCGTTTTCACGGCTACCCAGATAAATCCTTTAAAGAGCGTATTTTCTGGTGTCCCGGCCACGGCCGATGGTGTTTCATGTGTAGTAAGACTGCCCACTGTAATGTGCCCATCCCTACACACAAACACAGCCCCACACACAGGGCTCGCGCACATAAAATTGACCCAGATCGATTGCGCAACAAGCGTAGCAAATGTGCCCACGACTCAGTGCCCACTTATGCTACCTCCTGCACGTTTCACAGTTTCTGTAAAAACGAAACTGGCGTGCAGGCGCTCTGCCCAGGCGAGCGATGCTATAAAGGTGGTAAATGTGCCCGCTCCCCCGCGCCCACACCCACACACAAGCATCACAATTCCTGTGGAACTCGTCCAGCCCTCTCCCTCCCAGTTAACCACTGTAGAGGGATCGAGCGCGGACATTCTGCCCGCTGTCGTCAGCGCGGCCCCCGCCTCAGATGTTTTGAGCACGGCGCTTACGTCACAGCTCACCGAAGCCGCTGTATCGAAAGCCGATCAGAGCGCGCTTCAGCCCCTATCAACCCGTGCTGTTGCATGGGCGAAGCTCCCCGGAGTCTCGAAATGGGTGTTAAACATCATAAAAGAAGGCTATTCGCTGCAGTTTCGCCGCCGCCCTCGCCGCCATGCGGCGCGCGTCGAAACCACAGTGGGCTCGAATGTAGCACACCTACTTCGAGCCGAAATTCAGAAACTGCTGAGCAAAGGGGCTATAGAACCCTTATCTCAAGCTCAGAGCGAAGGGTTTTTTTACAGCAGATACTTCCTAGTACCCAAAAAAGACGGGGATCTCAGACCCATACTAGATCTGCGGCAACTGAACAAAATGCTTATCAAGCGCCAGTTCAAGATGCTCACAACCAGAAAAATCCTCGCGCATGTTCGCCAATGAGACTGGTTTGTGTCAATAGATCTGAAGGACGCGTATTTTCAGATACAGATTGCGTCACGTCACAGGCGATTTTTGAGATTCGCCTTCGAGGGTCAGGCTTATCAGTACACAGTCCTGCCGTTCGGCTTGTCCCTAGCACCCCGTACATTTACAAGGTGCATGGACGCAGCGCTCACACCCCTCAAACTCAGGGGCGTTCGAGTGTTGAACTATTTGGACGACTGGCTCATTCTAGCCCAATCTCACTCAGAGATCATGGAGCACAAGGCCATGTTACTGAACCACCTCGACAGTCTCGGTTTAACAGTGAACTGGGAAAAGAGTTTGCTAGTGCCCAGTCAAACCATTTTGTTTCTGGGGATAGAAATGGACTCGCTGTCAATGACAGCGCGATTGTCACCTCAGCGCACACTGGATGTTCAGCGCACAGTCAGCTCCTTCCGCTGCGGCGCTATAGTCCCTCTCAGGAGTTTTCAAAGGATGCTGGGTCTAATGGCCTCAGCATCTTCAGTCCTCCAGCTGGGCCTGCTGCGCATGCGCCCACTGCAGTTCTGGCTCAAAGAGAGAGTGCCTCACAGGGCGTGGGCAACCGGTCATCTTCGCCTCAAGGTCGATCAAGCGTGCATCACAGCTTTGAACCCTTGGGGGTCGAAAGACTGGTACCATTCAGGTGTAAGCCTGGGGACTTTTTCGAGACTGAGGGTGGTGTCTACGGACGCATCCAATGCAGGATGGGGAGCGCTGCTCGAGGGCAGACCGCTTTTCGGCCTATGGTCAGAGCGAGAGAAGCTCCTCCACATAAACTGCCTCGAAATGTTAGCGGTGTGCAAAGCGCTCACGCGTTTTCGCCCCCTGATAGCGGGATGCCATGTTTTGATACGTTCGGACAACATATCAGTGGTATCCTACATAAATCGCCAGGGCGGCCTCAGGTCCCTGATGCTATACAGGCTGACCAGGCGCCTTCTGATTTTGGCTGCGCTCGCTGAAAGCAGCACACGTGCCGGGTCGCCTGAATGTAGGACCAGACAGACTGTCCAGGAACTACGTTCCGACAGGGGAATGGTCTCTACACCCACAGACGGTACAACTACTGTGGAGGAGATTCGGCAGAGCGGATGTAGACCTGTTTGCGTCTCAGGAGAACGCTCACTGTCCAGAATTTTTCTCGAAAAACAAGGACGCCCTGACCCATTCGTGGCCTCGTCGTCCTCTCTATGCTTTCCCCCCTGTCTCCCTCCTAGCCCAGGTGGTGGAGCGGATCAGGGAGGAAGGATGCTCAGTGCTGCTTATAGCGCCGCTCTGGACGAACCAACCATGGTTCCCAGCTGTGATGCAGTTAGCGAGTACCGCCCCGTGGCCAGTGCCTCTGAGAAGGGATCTCCTTTCTCAAGCCAATGGCTCGATTTGGCATCCCCACCCGGAACTATGGTCCCTTCACGTGTGGGCCATCAACGGGTATCCGCTGACCTCCCTCAGGGAGTGTTAAACACGATCACGCAGGCCAGAGCTCCGTCTACGCGACGTCTCTATGCCTCTAAGTGGTCGGTATTTTCTGGTTGGTGCACAGCTCGTGGTGTGTCACCCCCGGATTGCGGAGTGGCAGAGGTTCTCTCCTTCCTACAAGAGCTGCTGGATAAGGGCAGGTCCCCTTCCACGCTCAAAGTATATGTAGCGGCCATAGCGGCTTTTTCCGAAAAGACGCCTGGTCAGTTTATAGGAAGGAACGATTTAGTCATCCGGTTCCTTAGAGGAGCTAGGAGGCTGAATCCTCCCAGACCTCCCACAGTTCCCATATGGGACCTTTCTATGGTTCTGGAAGCCATGAAAGGTCATCCATTCGAGCCTGTACAGGAGATTGGTTTAAAACACCTGTCGTTCAAGACGGTGTTTCTTCTGGCTCTCGCTTCAGTGAAGCGCATTGGGGACTTACACGCGCTTTCCGTGAGCGCTGCGTGTTTAGAGTTTGGGCCTAACGACTCGAGGGTCATGCTCAAACCTAAGCATGGTTGTGTTCCAAAATCCCTTAATACTCCGTTTAGGGCACAGGTCATTTAAAGTCCAGGTCTGCCCTACCGGTTGCTGGGGAAAACGTGGACGAAAGTTATCTCTGCCCGGTCAGGGCATTGAGAGCATATGTGTCGCGCTCGTCTGTTTTCAGACAGACGGAGCAACTTTTTGTTTCGTTTAGCGGGCGTTCTAAGGGACTAGCCGCTTCGAAGCAGAGCCTATCCAGATGGATAGTGGACGCAATAGCTCTAGCATACACTACCAAGGGCGTGCAATGCCCGTTGGGTGTCAGAGCACATTCCACAAGAAGCATGGCTTCATCGTGGGCCTGGTCAAGTGGGATTGCCTTGCAAGATATCTGTATGGCGGCAGGCTGGGCCTCCCCGTCTACATTTATAAGGTTTTATAACCTAGAGGTTCCTGCTCTTCAAGCCAGGTTACTATCGGTCTAATTAGGCCAAAAGGGGCTAGACTGAAGTTCAGTCTTGTTATATATGGCTATTATAATAGCAGGGCCGCTTAAGCCGCCTTTTTTCGGAAGATAGTGGCTAAACCCTCTTCTTCCAGGATTCCCTGTGAGTCCCTTGGTGATTATGCACTGTATGAACCCCGGCTGGTCGCCTTGGGTCTATGGTGTCGGATCCCAGCACGCACGACGTTTTACATCGAGTTCCCCAAAGCGTAGTTTTACTACGCAGTACGAGAGTATCTCTCGTAAGAGAACGTACTCGGTTACTAACGTAACCTCGGTTCTCTCTAGAGAGAGGAACGAGTACTGCGTATCATGTCGTGCGTGCAGTCTGTTGTACTTCACTGTTAAAAATCACAGAGTTAAGCCTGCGAGCGCAATTTATAGCCCCAAGCCACGCCCGTTTCGGCGGGACGTGACGCAGAAGGGCGCGAAGCGCCCCCATTGGGTGTGACGTCACTCATGGTCTCGCTCGATAGGCTTAAGCAGTTGCCAGCACAGCAGCCAATCGGCGCGCGAGCTGTCTCGCCTAGGTCTGTATGCTGCGGCAACGCGTTTTACATCTATACAAAATTAAGGATAATTTTAGGCTTCAGTATTCTCGTGGAAAAGGATTTTCCCCAAAGCGTAGTTTTACTACGCAGTACTCGTTCCTCTCTCTAGAGAAAACCGAGGTTACGTTAGTAACCGAGTACGTTTTTGCCTATTGTTTTGACTCAGCTGGAGATCCAATCATAATTTACAGTCAGTTTATGCAAGAAATCCAGTGGTTTCACATATTTTTCCTGCAACTGTAAAAGCTCTCATCCTCAGCACAGCGAGATAAATGAATTCCTTCTTTTTTGTTTTCCTCCCTGTTGACATGGAACCAGCTTCCATTACTTTCTCCTGATCCGCCCCAAATAACATGCTAAGAGCTGCACAGCAGTGGTTGCCAGAAATTTACAGTAAAAAACAAGGTAGCAACATTTTAGGTTTTACAGATTTAACTTAAATATACAGTAAAAAAAATGTTTTTCATTAACTGGTATGTTAATTTTACGACCTACTAATATCTGTTTTGTACCTTTGTAATAAACTGACAACCACCAAAAACAGGTGGTGATGAGAAAGTCACATGATGAATCAAAGCTCATCACAAGCAGCTTTTCCACAAGCTGAGAAAGTAAATATATAGAAGCTGCACACAGTGTCATTCACACAAAAACTAAACGCCATCATGGTAACACACATGACATTTAAAAAATGCAATAAACATTTGCACTATGGTTTTGACCCTATGCCTGTTATATGGATTACTATTCTGGATTGTACCAATAAAAACCCTAATGTACAAAACGGATTAGAAAAAACTGAGAGAAACTATAAGAAGAAACAGTTATTTCAGAGAAAATACATCAAATGTGAAGTGTCACGTAGTGAATTCTGGCAATGTCAATTTACTTTTTTACACTGTAAATTATACAATGACTTGTTCCTTTTCACTTCCGAAAACTGTAAAGTTAACGGTATTTTACTGTCAAATTAATGTGTTAGATCTATTACAGTTATTTACTGTATATAGCACAGAAACTTTCCGTTAACCAATTAACAGTTTTTACTGTTGCAGTTTTACAGTCTTTTACCGTTAAAATCACAATCATTTTTTACAGTATGACATACAGCGGGCAGCCTGGTGTTCTGGCTGAGGGTTTCAGAGCTTCTAAGGTTTCTTTGATATCTGGCCTACATGCTACTGCCACTCCCAGCTGATCCCAGCTCCCCCACAGGGAGGCTGGAGAGTTTGATGGGAGTTGGGGTCCTGATGAAAGCTCCAATGCAAATAAGTGTGGGTTATCTTCTTCTCATTTATCACAACTAATTGATCCCTCAGCGTATTCTTGTATGGTTCCAGGAGAGACAGAGAGTGTTACACACTCAAACCCCCTGAACACAGACACAACATACCAGTACAGACATTTCATCAAGTGCACTCAGAAACAAGCTCTTCATGTCCACACTTGAACATTATCTACTAAAACAGTGCCATGGTATCATTGATTGTTTTATATACTATGGCAATTCCATGATTTTTTGAATGTGTACAATGGCATTCTTTAAAGTAATTTGGAGTCTAAAATTGAATGTTATATGTAAGCATGCAAACTGCAATTAAGTCAAAAGAGTATTATAGTTTATTTTTATATTAAATACAATTTGATCTGATTGAGACTTGCATGTCTATGTGTGATTTCATAATTACATCTATTGTCTTTGAAAGTTGTACTGCTAAATGTACTGACAAAGATTTATAGTAAAATGATGGTCATTTCTATTGGAACTTGTGTATTTAAACATATTACACATTTGTGATGATGAAGTTGCAAGTTAGTACATTTAAAATATTTTAACTTATATATAAAATAGAAATAATATCATTAATACTGAATTTTAAATAAGTGAATAACAAAATAAGTGTACTTATTTAAGCACAACAAAACATTATTACAACATAATGATTAATAAATGTACTTTACAGAAAAACTTAAATAGACTTTTACAAAGTACACTTTTTACATTCCAAAATATGATAAGAAACACTGGTTCCTATCATACACCCGGCGCAATGCAGCGAAAAACGCGATGCAAGTGTTTTTTGCTAGTTTCAGCCAGACGCAGTTATCATTTTCACGTCCTGCGCCACGTTGTTTAAAGGGTTATTTCACCCAAAAATGAAAATTATGTCATTAATGACTAAATCTAAAATATCTTAAACTTTGTTCCGAAATTGAAGGAGGTCTTACGGGCTTGGAACGACATGAGGGTGAGTCATTAATGACATAATTTTCATTTTTGGGTGAACTAACCCTTTAAATAGCAAATGCATTTGTGCCCATTTGTGTGCCCATGGGCGTGCTGGTCTGAAAACAAGGTGTGTTCAGGTGCATAGTTGGCGCGTTGCTATTTTGAAGCAACTGAAATAGACTACTCCATTGACCAAAACAGCAGCAGCAGCAGCGAGTCAGTTTATGCGTCTATACCATAGACTGTTAAAAAAATATGGACGTAGTGTCCGTGACGTCACCCGTAGGTTTCTGAAGAGCGTTTTTGAAGCCTAAAGTGGGCGGGGCCGTCGCCATCTTGGCAGCGCGTCACCTTTCGTCACTACCGGATAACAGAAAATGGGCAAAAAGGCAGGACGTGGGTGGAGCTACTGGCCTCGCGTTAAAGTGACAGCTGATTGAAGAATTTAAGCCAATAGTTTAGTTCATGTTTTTGCCCTTCGAAATATTATAATAGTTAAAAGACGTAACTAAAAGTCAGACTGTGTATCGTGATGTATTATTATTCTGCTATAAAAATGTATTATCATGCAGTAACTTACAATATTGCTCTGAGCTTGTGCGTGTGACAGTGATTCATGCGCATACATGTCAGTCAGCAGGGCATCTCACGTCAAGTTCGTAAAGAGCTTTGTTCAGTCCATTTTAAAATCTGATTTTGGCCGCCTCTCAATTTCTCAAATGGGTTAAACCAAAGATATTACCTCAGAAGTTCAAGTAAATGCACTAGAAATCCGCGCTCATTCAAGGGTGTGCATCTAACTTAACGTTACTGCATGGATGGAGAGAAAGCACTGACACCTGCAGGATTTCATCTGACGGTACTTTTTATTTAACACTAAAAAGTTAAATAAGCATATCTGTTCCGTGAGAGCAACAGTACCGCATAACGAGTGTGGTCTCTATATCTATAGACTTTTTTAGCAAGGAAATTGTCAGGCATCCATTAACGTTAGTGCATGCGAGGAAAACAACTGGAAATACAGCGCTGGTTGTTCTCTCCATACTCGACAACGGAATCCAACGGCGTGGGCGAAGGTATAATGCGTGTATTAAATAGTATGAAATAATCCCGAAAAAAGCACAAACACGGCAGAGATGGCAAGTACAGCAGCTGCTGGAATAGCAGCTGCTGGCCACGCCCTTAATTATGCAGGCTTAATATAATTTAAACGGATGAGTTGTAAAAAAATTCACCCCCCTCACAGTTGTCATGAAGGGCAAAATAAGCTATAAAGACCAAAACCACTTTTTGCTCCAGGCTGTAAACATGTTTTTTTCTGCTGTAAAGTTGGGCATTTTAACATGGGGGAGATGCATATTTGACTCACTTCTGCAACCTGCCTCAAGCGGTCAGTCGATGAACTGCAGTTTAATTCACTTCCGTGTTGGTTTCAAGAGAGAGACAGGGAGGTTGCCGCTTGGTCTATACAGTGTCATTGAAGTGATGCTGCTGTGCAAGACTTTAAATGTTTAAATTGAGAACTAATGTAAATTATATAAGGTACCATGAAACACTGCATGGAGTCTTAATTCAAGTCATAATTAAAGCAAAATTCTGGCCACTTCAACTAAACCGTTCCAATATTAATGTAACAAGACGTCTTAAGATCAAACATTTATGCACCGACATAATTTTGCCACCTCACTCAGAAATCAAGGGGCTTCAGATATTTGATGTTAATACTTGACAAGAAGAATCCAGTTTCAGAGCTAAATAAGCTAATGTTAACCCTAAAATGTCTGCAGTCAAGAGAACAGCATCATGCCGTATTCATAGGTAAGATATGATAGCATATTATAAGGTAGTTACTCTATATTTCAATAAACCAACCCTTCACAGACATGCTGAGGAGGAGAGAAGCCAAAGGGACTGAGCTCATTTGCATAAGAAGCCAATGACTGAATGCTTGACAGAATATGCATTGAAGGAACAGACTGCAGATCCTCTTTTTATATTTGCAATGATTTATGAAATGTTATGACTCAGATGAAGACCATTCACTGCACATGTCACTCATATTACTTGTTCATGACCTGCCTCTTCCAATGACGTGACTGTGAAGTTCCACTACACTTCCACATTCTATTCCGGTGTTATAGTTTAACTGACTGTGTTAAGTTCCGCCACAGATTCGTCAATTCCGACTCGTCAACTTAGTAACTTTCTTACTACATGATGTTGGTATCATTGTATCACCTGTAACGGCAGAAGTACGTAAAACAAATTGTAGTACTAGTTACTGCAAAAAGTAATATTATTACTGTAATGGGTTACTTTCCAGCACTGTTCTGGACAATACAGACACAATTTTGATTTATCACAATTAAGGTCAAGGTCAAGGTCACTTTTATTTATATAGCACCTTAAAACAGCATTTCTGCTGACCAAGGTGCTTCACAAAAACACAAAATAAAAACACAATAAAAACAAACATCGTACAAATTTCATAGTATAAAATTTTAACTCACTAAGGCTACATATCCACAGTTATGAGTACGCCAGAGAAAAAAGATGTGTTTTCAAAGCTGACTTGAAAGCATATAAAGAGGAAGCTAACCTAACAGATTGAGGTAACGAATTCCACAGCCTCGGACCCAAAACGGAAAAAGCTCTATCACCTTTCGACTTTAAGCGAGAGCGAGGGATAGTTAATAATTTTTCAGAAGATGATCTAAGAGTTCTTAGTGGAGAGTATGGACAAATGAGGTCTGTGATATAAACTGGAGCAAGACCATGCAAGGCTTTAAATACAAAAGTCAAAACCTTGTACTCAATTCTGAACTTGACCGGTAACCAATGCAAATGTGATAAAATAGGGGTGATATGCTCACGTTTTTTCTTACCCATTAAAAAACGAGCTGCAGCATTTTGTACCAGTTGCAAGCGCATTAATGAAAAATGGTTGATAACGGCATACAAAGCGTTACAATAATCTAGCCTTGTTGAAATGAAAGCATGAATGACTGTCTCTAGGTCACCAAAAGATAAAATAGATTTTAATTTTCGTAAGCTCCTGAGCTGAAAAAAACTGCTTCTGACAACAGAGTTTATTTGCTTGTCGAATTTTAACTCTGAGTCGACAATGACACCCAGGTTTTTTACATGAGTGCGGATGTTAGCTTTCAGAGGTCCTAAATCAGAGGTCAGATATGTCCTAATATAAATTAAAGTTTATATTAGGACAGAAAAGGATCCTTAAGAACCCTTGGGCCTCATTTATAAAGACGTGCATAGAATGATCCTAAATGTGAACGTACGGCAGTTTCTGAAATCTTCCTACGAACGATTTATAAAACATCCATCCATACAAAAAACTGTTCTAAATGCATCCCACTTTATAAATCACAGTTCATCTTAAATTAAAACACAATATGAACGAGCTCTGACTCCACCCATATAACTTTTGGTTACACTTTATTTTAAGGTGTACTTGTTACAGTGTAGTTATACATTTACTTACTGAGTAATATCAATTAATAATATGTAGCCTACTTACTATAGGGTGGGTTAGGAATAGGGTTGGTTTAGGCAGCCCAGTCTCATCCCAAGACGTCATATGTCTGACGCTTTTGACCATACGTCAACATCCGACGTTTTAGGGTACCCTTTAAAGGCACACTGTGGAATTTTTGGCCACTAGGGTGCGCTCGACCTGTCATTTTCACGTCTAGTGCCCCTAGAGGCCACAAGCGCCGTAGCATTGTCGCAAAAGTCAACAAACAGTCAACCGGTCAACCTCCCGTGTCTTTATGTGTGTGCAGACGGCATTTGATTTGTATGTAGGAGAAAGTTAATCGATTCACTAGTGACCAAAATTATAATATAAATATAAGATTAATAATATAAATCCTATAAAGAAAACAAATTGAATAAAAGTAGCATACGCAGAAAACAATGTCTGATCAGGTAAGTCGCATTGACAAGGGTTGCCCAATCCTGCTCCTGCCGATCGTCTGTCCTGCACAGTTCATCTCCAACCCTAATCAAACACACCTGAAGCAAACAATTAATGTCTTCAGGATCTCTTTGCAATGGGTTGGAGATGAAATCGAGTAGTCGGGAAATCGTGTAACAAAACTGATATAACTCACTACATATTTCCGTTATTTGTAGTCTTCAGTTTGTTTTTCTTTTTACACAAATACAAACATATATGAGCTGAAAGGAAAAAAAACATTTACATTTACATTTGTATACGGCAGTATGTTGTGACTTATATCTGTTTTGTTACACGAATTCGCAGTAAATATTGCATTATATATACACTTTTATGCCGATGTTTATTTTAAACTCTCCCTTTTTCTTTTTTTGGTCTCCTCTGACAAAATCTTTGCTTTCTTCGCTTTCTTCCGAGTAGCTGTTGATTCAGTCATGACGACAACATACAGACGCCGGCAATCAAACGCGAGTTGAGCTCTCACGTTAGAATTTGAGAAAGTTGGGGTGGTGGGGGAGGTGACGTATGCCGTAAAGCGGTCAAATTTTGTAGTTCTTTTTGTGCTCGGGTTCCTACCCGAAACCCGAAGTTACATAGTGCTAGTAAAAGCGATGCAGACACCTTCAGGCTTCGGCAGACGTGTCATTCAACCTATTGTAAGTCGATGTACCATCTCAATGGGTTTTCGTAATATATTATAAAGGTTGAAAAGTTCCACAGTGTGCCTTTAACGTCAGTATATGACGCTATGAAATCCTAACCCTACCCCAGACCTAAACCTACCCGCGTCATCTAACTGACGCTAAAGGTAAAGCGTCAGTTCGATGACGCCCTAGGATCGTCATCTAACTGACGTTAAAGGGTACGCTAAAACGTCGGATGTTGACGTATGGTCAAAAGCGTCAGTCATATGACGTCTTGGGATGAGACTGTGTTAGTTTAGGGTTATTTGCTTGTTATTATGCATAATTTACAAAGTAAGTACATGTAACATATGTAAGGAGACTGTAAAATAAAGTGCTACCGAACTCCTTTTTTTTCAGGAAATCATATATAATTAATATAATTCCCCACCAGTATTTTTTTTTTCCAAAAGTTGCCATCCAGAACCAGCATGTTTGATAATTTTCACAAAAAAATTCATGGCCCCTAGAATATTTTTGTTGTAGGAGTATCAAACATGAAATATTTCAAAAGAATAACAGACCCTCTGCTTTTAAACAAACAAACAAACAAACAAAGAAAGAAAAACGTTTCATTACAACTTAATGCATTCTTTTTTTTAACAACACTTTAAAAAGCAACATTTTCAGCAAAAAGCTGAGAAAATGCGTTTTCGTCTAAGACTAGTATGGATTGGATTCAGAACGATGATCAAAACACAGATGGAGTAAATCGAGTCCACCCCTAATGCTGGCACAGTCCTATAGTTCATTCTGGGTCGACATTTTTATTCAGTAATGTTAGGGAGTTTTGATTTATATGGCGTTTAATGTTGATGATCGCGTTATTTTACATATGCATCTGCTTACATACGATCGCTTGTTTCTGCTTCTTTCTTGCCTGTGTTTTGATCGGAGATTCTGTACTATTTCAAAAGATGTGTCATTGATCTCCCTAGTGTATAACAGTGAAAACACGGAAAGGCAGGAAATTCCATCAATGGCGGGGAAGCATTGTCTCATAAATGAAGGAAAATTCCGTGATTTGTGGGGAAAGAGTTAATGAAATCATTTTAGTGAGGTAATCACCACAGTTTGCGTTTTACGTTTGTATACTTGTCACGTTCTGAGTGGCTTCAATGAATAACACGATGATAAAGAAACACAACAATCTTTAATAACATTCGGGAATACACAGGAACACAACCGCGAACATAAACGATAACCGAAAAAGAACTAAACCGAACAGAGAGTATATATGCAGGGGATAATCAGGAACTAAATAAGATAATGCTGATGATAATCGGAGAAACAGGGACATAATCAGAAATCAAGGAAACCAAAACTAAACAGAGCAGGGAAACAGGAACTAAAGAAAACAGAACAGAATATCAAAATAATAATCGATAACCGTAACAATATTGTGATTGTCTATTTGTCTTTATACATTTTAATAAACAGTTTGGGATTTTAATTACTGGTATATGAGTACAAAAGTTTGCACAAATGCTTCTGAATTGGCGTACACATAAGGGCATTTTCATTTCAGTTTTTCCCTTTATGAATCCACATATGTTCCTCAATTTTAACATAAGAGGAAATCAATCTCTTGAGTGTTTTATCACACCCATGCACTACAGAAGCCCTGAAGGTTCATTTAAGCACAATCGCTTAGCTGTAGCCTCAAATCACTGTGTAAGTGAGCTTAATTTCATGTTTAAAAATAGCTATTTTCAATGTGCTATTTAAATGATTTTAGACATCTCAGTTTTGACTTGGAAATGAGCAAGTGATGTACTACAGACCTGATCAATACATCACATACACTGTTTGCAAAGAGCTAGCGAACAATGCAGGAAATTCTATAATGTATAGAGATACATCTGTTTACAAGTGTGTATTCTGCGCATAACATGGTTTCTCTGCCTTATCGATTCCACTAAACATTTGTCAGACAAACGTTGGTTCAATCTTTCTTTCTATCTCATTAAACTTTATGCATTACTGAAGTTTCTTTCTCTAGGGAAGCATAAGTCCACTGATTCAGTGGAGACTACAGTGATCTTCCTAGTCTTTTCATTTTTAAAAGCAGAATTGCAGTGTCAGGACCACATAAAAAATGACATTTATTGTACATTAATATGCCAAAACAGTGGGGCCGTTTTAACGGCAAAGTCATCCTTCCGCCCTTTAATTACTTGTGAGTTGTGGCTCACACTTACCCATCACTTAGCTGCATATAAATCAGTAATTAATTAGTTCTGAGGGAAGTTTCCACATAAGGGTCTAGACCAGTCTCTGAACAACTATGAAACTGTCAGACTAATCTTGCCGTAATCTTGTTCTTATCTGTGATCGTAATATGTTTTTTTTTTTTTTTTTTGCACAGTTTCCTATTCTTATCTAAAACATACTGAACTGATTTAACACATTTATACATAGGACAATCTAGTCACAAAATAAAGCTACTCTTATCTTGAGAAGTTTTGTGGAGTGACTGATTAAAAGCAGTGATGCTACTAATACAACTACTTTTGTACAACTACTTTGACAAAATGTTGTATTTTTTCCAGAAATGAGAAGTGTAGCATTGTAGCATGACATAACCTGCAGGGGATAATATAACAAAACATCCTCATTCATTTTAGAAAATATAGTTTGGATGCTTCATTTCAATTAACTCATAAAAATGATTAACTCATTAATTTTTATCACTCAGTAATGTTCCCTAAAGTCCCAGCATGCTATCATGTTTTTGGGGCAAAGTAAATATTAAGTTAACTACTTTTGTTCACAATTTTTTTTGATTCCCTTATGAATTTTGGTGTGTGTGTGTGTCATTTTATTACTTGTACTTGGTGTAAATTTAAGTGTTAAAGTCACCATGAAATAAAAGGTGTTCTTTTTTTCTACAAAATAGTAAATTATGCTTTTCATTGCTGTTTTTTTTTATTTTTTATATAAATATTCTGATATTTTTGAAGTTGGATTTAGTCTTTAACTCTGCTTTTAATTGTAATCATTCAAATGACCTTCAGAAAATATACATTCAAAAATCTTAATTGTTCTTGTAGCAAAAAAAAAAGACTAATTAAATTATAAATCATATTAAAAAAATTATTTAAGAGGTAGCTAATTTTTATAAGCAAACTATTTTATTACAAGGGTAGCATTAGTTAATTTACTTTAAATTATGAGTGGCTTGTTGCATCATAAGCTATAGTTTCAATGTTGCATCTCCAACAATGAGGTACAGCAGTCCTGCCATGACAACATGAACCATGTTGCTACAGTAAATAAGCAATTCTTAAAAACTTACTGTATGTTTTATGCTCTCAAATAAATAAATAAATAAATAAATAGTATGGGCACTACATTTGTATTGTAATCTAAATGCACAACCTTCTCTGCAGAGCACAGAATAATGAGTCATTTGTACAATATATTCAGTGATATTTGTATTTGCATGTTTAGGAGAAAGAGAGTCATATATAGGACAACGGGACTAGAACATTAATTGCATCATGCTCTTTTATGCCATGCAGGCCTTGAAATTAATTGTGGCATGTACCTGGTTCATCTGAAGTGTATAATGTGTAACCAGACCCACATTTGAATTCAGAGACACTTTCAAAGTGCAGATAGAGGGCACGTCTGAATTTCAGTGCTCAGGTGAGAGGTGTAGACCCGTAGGGAATGTCACTTTGTGAAAATCCTGTGGCTTATCTATGCCAACATCTGCCGGCACCCCAAGTTTGTCATCAGGGTGTATTTTTGGAGGATGTGGAGAGCAACATGAGACCTTTTATATCAACACACAAGTAACAACAGGACACAAGGGCTCTCCATATGAACAAGAGAAATAATGATGGCTGGTGCTATACATGCTGTGTGATGATAGTAGCAAGAACAATTAAAAGTCCAAATACCCGCAGCACTCCCTCTGAGTTAAATTGTGGCAGCAAATTCACTTTTGCTCAAAAGAAAGGCTAAGGAAAAGTGGATAAACTGAAACAAAATATAGAGTTATGTGTGCCCTAACATGTGGAGAAAATTCAATGTGGTCACACACGAGATCTGTTTTGAAAGTGGACAAATAAATTAGAAACACCTTGTCTTCATTTTTCAATGATAATGATGTGCTAAAAAACATTAGGGTTCCCTGTCAGTCAGTCACGTTCGACCTTATATCAGAGCTGAACTGACGAATTGGGTTCTCTTACGAGAGTATCTCTCGTACTGCGTAATATCTTACGCTATGGGGAAAACCTCTTTTCCACGAGATTTTGAAGCCAAAAATTATCCTTAATTTTGAATTAATGTAAAACGCTGTGCAGCAGCATGCAGACATAGGCAGGACGGCTCGCGCGCCTATTGGCTGCCCTGCTGCAACAGCAGCAGCCTATCGAGAGAGGCGCTGCGTGACACCATATCCAATGGGGCATTTCGCGCCCATTTCGTCACGTCCCGCCAGAAAGGGCGTGGTCTCGCCCTATAAATATAGCTCGATAAGGCTGGTACACTGATTTTCATCTCTTCAGCGAAGCCTCTCGCATCGCTGGATCCGGAGTGAGAAGCCGCGCCGTCGACGCAAGCCTTTCAGCGGGACGAGCTTCTGGAGTCGCTGGCCTCGCCGCCTTCAACTGCCGTACCTGCTGCGATTTCCGGCGTACTATATATCCTTTACTCTGCTCTGTGTGTATGTGTGTGTGTGTGTGCTCGCCCCGCGACTCACACTTCTATCATCTAAAAGAGCCGCGTCTTTGTAAAGATGCCATCCTCCTGTGGCTCGTGCCGAGCCACATTCAGCGAAGGGGACCGCCATGTGATGTGTTTCCTGCCTGTGAGAGGATCATGCAGCTCTCGCGCTCGCCGACGGCGGCTGCCCTCACTGCGAGCTATTGCCTAAGGTGACTCTGAGGACTCGCCTGGCATCCTTCAGCGAGACTGCACTTCCACCCGCTGCAGTGCCGCGCCGTAAAAAAGCGCCGTACTCAGCGGGTCCCCGAGCCTTCTCCAGCCCGTGAAAGCTCGCCGGTTCGCCTGCCAGCTTCACCAGCCAGCTTCACCAGCTTCACTCGAGTCGCTCACTGACGGATAACGGCCGCCGCGCGCCGCCGCTTCCGCCATTAATGACGACGAGATAGCTGCATCTGTAGAGGAGACCTGCTGCTCTATCCTGGCGTCGGACAGTGAGGACTGGGCGAGCTCTGTGGACCTCGCCCTTCTGTCCGCGAGTTGTCAGGGAAACGGGCCAGCATCAAGACCGCGAGCCCTAAAACCGCGGCTAGCTTTCTTTACGTTATAAGAAATCTACCCCGCCCCCCATGGGCGTGCGTCACCGGCAAAATAAGAAAAGAGTGTGTTTTAGTCCCCGCCGAGGCCGGACTAATCTCCATTTCTCAAACATTTCTCAGCTCCTAGTTTGAGCGGCTGAAAATGTCATTATTGCAGCAATGAGCCTGTTGTATAACACGCACACCTGCATACAAACGCCGACACACACAAAACTGTGATGACACTCTCTTATCTGCTTGCGCTAATGTAGTTCTCCCTGTGGCCCAGTGGCGGAACCCGAAGCATTCGCGCGAGAGACCCGTGTTCGATCCGGGCTCTCGCAGCAGATAAAAATTTAGTCTCGCCGCGGCCAAACTTCCACCGAAACTTTTCGCTCGTTCAGTTCCAGAAAATGTGACTGTTCCAGTGTATTTTGCAGTAAACAAGCTGGTACCACGGCCCGCTTGCCTGCACATAAAGGCCGTTTCCACGGCGACCCAGAAAAATCATGTAATCATTGTATTTCTGGTTTTCCGGCCACAGCCGATGGTGTTATAAGTGTAATAAAATGCTCACAGCCCAGTGTTCATTTCTACACACAAACACCGCCCGCCACGGTACAGGGCTCGCACAAATGAAATCGACGCATGTCAATCGTGCATTAAATGTAGTGAATGTGCCCACAACCCAGTGCCCACAAACACTACCACGGTTTCTGTAAAACGAAACCAACACAAGTCTTCCTAGCCTGCTAGGAAATCGACGGTGTTTCAGTCTTGCCGCGGCCAGACTTCCACTGAAATTTTCGCTCGTTCAGTTCCAGAAAATGTGACTGTTCCAGTGTATTTTGCAGTAAGCAAGCCAGTACCATGCCCGCTTGCCTGCACACAAATGCTGTTCCCACGGCGACCCAGATAAATCACATAAACGGTGTATTTTCTGGTATTCCGGCCACAGCCGATGGTGTTATGAGTGTATTAAAAATGCCCACAACCCAGGGCTCATTTCTACACACAAACACAGCCCGCAAAAATGCAGGGCTCGCACAAACAAAATCGCCTCATGTCGATTGTGCACTAAATGTAGTGAATGTGCCTTCGTCTCAGTGCCCACAAACACTACACACCACATGTCCCACGGGTTCTGTAAAAACGAAATCAACACGCATTCAGTCAGCTCAGGCCGACGGTGTTTTTCAGTGCAGTAAATGTGCCCGCTGTCCTGCGCCCACATTCACTCACAGACATGTTAAGCCCCACGGGGCTCGCCCCGCTCTCTCTCCCTCAGCAAACTGCTATAAGGGTTTTGAGCGCGGCCAGGCTGCCCGCCGCGATCGGCGCGCCCCCCGCCTCACACACTGTAAACACAGTGTCTGCGTAACAGCACGCCGGAGCTCCCTTGCCGTCACTATGTCACGGCCAGAGCCCAGATCTCATTCTACCCCTAGCTATTCACGCGAAAGTGTGGGCACAGCTTCCTGGGGTATCAGAATGGGTGCTGAACACTATAAAAAGAGGCTATTCGCTACAGTTCGCTCGACGTCCCCGCCGTTATACGGCGCGCGTCGAGACGACGGTGAAAAACGAAGTATCTCATCTACTTCGAGCCGAGATAGCGAAACTACTGAGCAAAGGTGCTATAGAACCTTTATCTCAAGCTCAGAGCAAAGGGGGCCTACACAGCAGATATTTTCTGGTACCGAAAAAAGATGGAGGTCTCAGACCCATTTTAGATCTGCGACAGCTGAACAGAGCGCTTGTGAAGCACCAGTTCAGAATGCTTACAACCAGGAAAATCCTCGCGCAAGTTTGCCAAGAGGACTGGTTTATTAGTCTGGGTTTCCCCATGCTGCCTTCCCGCAGCGCGATTTTATTCACGCTGAAAGGCAGTATGGATACCATGGACCAAATTTTCGCCTCATTTAGGGAACCAATCACAGAACGGGGAGGGAGCAGCAAGACGATGACGCGTCTATGCGACACACCGATTGCAGTTTGTTTATATCTATGGATCAAACATGGCAGCAGACGCGAAGTTACCTTTCGTTGCAGCCTTACGGCCGTTTCACACATGGGTTTCACACCGCAAGCGTGAGCGGCATTTGAGCAGCGCGTCAGCGTAACTACATCGTCACTGCAGCTGCAGCTGCGCGAGAGTATTCAAACTGGAAGCGTTTGTAGACAGTGTCACAGCAGCGGCTCCAAAGCTACATATCGTTAGCCTCATAGCATAATTGCCTAAGTCATTTTGTGTTTTTTCTTGTTTTCCAAAGACATTGAAATATGACTTCGGCATTATATATAAGCGAGCAATTCTTTACAAAGACAACTATACATTTGTTTTTAGAAGTTGGTCATTTTATAACATTGATAGTCTTGAAAGTTTGTAATGGGTAGGTGTACAACATTCGCATATAAGTTATATGTTATACAACAAAACAACCCAGAAAATGGCTCCAATCTATTAGTTTCAGTCATACTTTCGATGTTTACAAGACTGCAACTCCGCGGATAAAAACAAAACACAAATAAACCACACACTCGGGTTTGATTTGGGTGCTAGCCTGTAGCTGTCTGTTAACGTTACATGAACTAAAAGAATGTTTATATATAATATTTTCTGGATAGTTAACTTTAGTTTTATATATATATATATAATACACAACTTTCACCTAAACTGAATAATTAAAAACAAGTTTTTACCGGGTAGCCTAAATCTTCTATAAATATTTTAGAGTCTTTATTTTCTTTTATTTGCCTACTCAAGTTCTTGTTAAAACTCACTAGACATGCTAAATATGTGCATTTTGGGCACTTTTGTGTGAAATCATATTTATTTTTGTCCATCAAAAGTGTGCTTTCACTTTAATTTAGCGTGAGCAATGCAGCAAAAACAGATTCGACGTCGAAACCCCCGCTTCACTGCTGCTCACGCGCCGCTCCTGCTCGACGCTCACGCGCTGCTCCCGGTGTGAATGCACTCATTGATTAACATGCACGCCGACCACGCCATCGTGTAGGCTACACATAAATCTCTGACCCATCGGCCATCGTCGTCTCCCTCGTCTAATTTCTGTCGCTCTACATACGTCATCTGGTATAATCGAAACGATTGGCTATGAGCTACGTACAGGCGCATTTGATAGACATTCGTAGCACCCAATAAACGGCTCTGGGCGTTCGTAAACCACGCCTCAAATACGAGAAAATGAACATGTGGTTCCCAGACCCAAGTCTCAACGAGAATTGGGTCTGGCGTTAGCCAGACTACTGGTTTATGTCAATAGATCTGAAAGACGCCTATTTCCAGATACAAATAGCGTCCCATCACAGGTGATTCTTGAGATTCGCCTTTGAGGGCCAGGCATATCAATACACAGTCCTGCCGTTCGGCCTGTCCCTAGCACCCCGTACATTCACGAAGTGCATGGACGCGGTTCTCGCACCCCTGAGACTCCGGGGCATGCGAGTTTTGAACTACTTGGACGATTGGCTGATTCTAGCTCGATCTCACTCAGAGCTCATAGAACACAGGGCCACATTACTCGAGCACCTCGAGAATCTGGGCCTCACAGTCAATCGGGCGAAGAGCTCACTGTCCCCCAGTCAGAAAATTTATTTCTGGGTACAGTGCTGGACTCGCGATCCATGACAGCACGCCTGTCATCGGAGCGCGGACTAGACATTCAGCGCGTCGCGAAATCCTTCCGCCACGGCTCTATAGTCCCGCTCAAAAGGTTTCAGAAAATGCTGGGCCTGATGGCCTCAGCAGCCTCTGTGCTCCAGCTGGGCCTGCTTCACATGCGCCCACTGCAGATGTGGCTGAAAGCGCGAGTTCCGCCCTGGGCACGGACCGCTGGTCTGTTTCGCCTCAGGGTTGATCTAAAGTGCGTTTTCAGCTCTGAAACCTTGGAAAGTAACCGACTGGTGTCAGTCAGGTGTGAGTCTAGGGACCGCCTCGAGTGTGCAGGTGGTGTCTACGGACGCCTCCACCTCGGGATGGGGAGAGCTGCTCAAGGGCAGACCGTTCGCTGGCCTGTGGTCAGAACGGGAAAGGCTCCTTCACATAAACTGCTTGGAAATGATAGCAGTCGACAAAGCGCTACGGTGCTTCTGTCCCCAGATAAAAAGTCACCACGTCCTGGTCCGGTCGGACAACATGTCAGTGGTGGCACACATAAATCGCCAGGGCGGCGTCAGGTCCCGAAACCTTTACAGGTTGATGGAACGCCTTCTGGTCTGGGCTCAGCACAACCTGCTCTCGCTGAGAGCAGCGCATGTGCCTGGTCACCTGAATGTGGGACCAGACAGACTGTCCAGAAACAATGTCCCAGCAGGGGAATGGTCGCTGCACCCGCAAGACGATCCAACTGCTGTGGAAAACGTTCGGCAGAGCGCAGGTGGACCTGTTCGCGTCCCACGAAAACGCTCACTGTCCGAAATATTTCTCCAAGAGCAAGGACGCGCTGTCCCACGTCTGGCCTCGCTGTCCCCTCTATGCTTTTCCCCCCGTCTCGCTCCTGCCTCAAGTGCTGGAACGAATCAGGGAAAACGGATGCCCAGTGCTGCTTGTGGCTCCGCTCTGGACAAACCAGACTTGGTTCCCAGTCCTGATGCGGCTGACCAGCACTGCCCCGTGGCCAATACCGTTGAGGAAAGACCTCCTCTCTCAGGCCAAGAGCTCGATTTGGCATCCTCGCCCGCAACTATGGTCCCTACATGCATGGGCCATCAACGGGTACCCGCTAACCTCCTGGAGGGAGTGTTAAACAAGATCACGCAGGCGAGAGCCCCGTCTACTAGACGGCTCTACTCCTCGAAGTGGTCTGTGTTCTCTGCCTGGTGTCAAGCTCAGGGCTTTTCACCCGTAGACTGCGGGGTCACGGAAGTACTCTCCTTCCTTCAAGAGCTGCTGGATAAGGGCAGGACCCCATCCACGCTCAAAGTGTACGTGGCGGCCATAGCAACGTTTACAAAACCTGTGTCTGGCCAGTCACTGGGGAAAAACGACCTAGTCGTGCAATTCCTTAGGAGCATTTCACCCGTGGGAACATTCATCTTTATTGAAAGTGGGTCATATATGTAGTCGAAATATAATAAATTTTTCGAATTTGGTGCCTTCTTGACCGAGTAAAGACAGAAAGTAACTTTAGGGCGCATTTGTACTGAAAACCACAACTCCCACAATGCACCACATTGCACAGCTCCGCAAGCCACTCCCACTAATCCAGAACAATGCTGAGGAGGTATCCGCCTATCCCATTCAGAGAAAGCACTCTACCGTCTACAAGGCTGGGTGCCGCCAGAGTTTGAAATTCATTTCACAGAAAAAAAATCTAGTTTGTTGCCTAAATCATTATTGAATTACTCCTCGTTTCTATTTATGTTGAATGTTCAGTCCGAACATTGTAATGCAATTTGGATTTGCAAAATAAGAATAAAAATATGTAGACATGACCATTATTTTGTTATCTATTATCATGTAAGGTAACAGTAGGTTAGTAACATTAATTCCACTGATGGAATGTTGGTCGTCCAAATTTATCTAACATACACGTGGAATAAAACACTAATAAGGAAAACAACGTAAATGTGAACCATTTATTTCAATAATGGTATCAACAAAAATAATTATGATAACAATAAAAGTTCAACAATACAATAGTAACAACAATAGTTCCTCCTGAGCTTCCTCAACTTACTGGTGCCCGCAGTACTGGCAATCTGGAGCTGGATATTTCAGTCGGATTGCCGACACGAGCGGGTAGAACGCGAGACCGTGACCTGCCTGTCACGGACGAGGAGCCCGCACTGGCTCGAGTTGAGGCGGACTGGTCATGTCGTTCTACCCGCTCGTGTTGGCAATCTGACGCGAGCGGGTAGAACGTCAGGACCAGTCCGCCTCAACTCGAGCCAGTCCGGGCTCCTCGTCCGCGACAGGCAGGTCTTCTGATTTGGCTGATGGAGGAACAGGGCGCGGCTACTGCTGCTTCTGCAGCCGATGCAGAAGACCTGCCTGTCGCGGACGAGGAGCCCACACTGGCTCGAGTTGAGGCGGACTGGTCCTGTCGTTCTACCCGCTCGTGTCGGCAATCCGACACTTCGCTGTATTGCGGCTCGTAAAGATAGCCACGAACATCGGATTTGAGCAGAAGACTTTCAAAATCATCTTTTCTTGCATATCATGTTTATTTCCTTCCATCATTGTCGTAACTTCCCATCTGGCTCCACAGCGCTTGTTAGCTTAGCTTCCAAACAAGATGGTGGATATTGCTATTAGTTTTGGCAAGTTAAGTCCCACCCACTGATCTATAATAGGTCTGTAGCGTGAGTGGGCCCCTCCCCCTGAATAAATGATGAGCTACTGTTTGTAGTCTCTACACTTTTCAATGAAATGTGACTTCCTGCTTATTATGACGCAAAATTACGATTTTTACGTCATAATAAGCAGGAAGTAAAACACTTAAATCCTTATTTCTCCCATCTCAGGGAAAAATAAAGGAAAAATCCACGATCATTATAATATATGACTTGGTTTCTAACAATACAAAGCTTAATGCAAATGGGTGAAGTGTCCCTTTAAGGGAGCTCGGAGGCTGAACCCTCCCAGACCTCCTTCAGTCCCGGTGTGGGACTTTTCTACGGTTTTGGAAGCCATGAAAGGTGCCCCGTTCGAGCCAATCCATTTGTCAGACATGAAGCATCTGTCTTTCAAAACGGTGTTTCTTTGGCTCTCGCTTCAGTGAAGCGCATAGGGGACTTACAAACGCTTTCAGTAAGCGCGTCATGTATGGAGTTTGGGCCTAATGACTCAAAAGTCATACTCAAACCAAGGCACGGGTACGTGCCCAAATCCCTCAACACACCGTTCAGGGCCCAGGTTATTTCCCTGTGCGCTCTCTCGGTTCATGATGAGGAGGAGGATGCGAGTCTCCTTTGCCCTGTCAGGGCACTGAGAGCTTATGTGTCCCGCTCGTCTGTCTTCAGACAGACCGAGCAGCTCTTCGTTTTGTTTGACGGACGCTCCAAGGGACTGGCCGCATCAAAACAGTGTACCAGCCTTATCGAAAACAGAAAACCAGTGTACCAGCCTTATCGAGCTATATTTATAGGGCGAGACCACGCCCTTTCTGGCGGGACGTGACGAAATGGGCGCGAAATGCCCCATTGGATATGGTGTCACGCAGCGCCTCTCTCGATAGGCTGCTGCTGTTGCAGCAGGGCAGCCAATAGGCGCGCAAGCCGTCCTGCCTATGTCTGCATGCTGCTGCACAGCGTTTTACATCAATTCAAAATTAAGGATAATTTTTGGCTTCAATATCTCGTGGAAAAGAGGTTTTCCCCATAGCGTAAGATATTACGCAGTACTCGTTCCCTCTCTAGAGAGAACCGAGGTTAAGTTAGTAACCGAGTACGATTTCACTCAATCCTGAGACCCCGGCCTGGACACGTGCCCAAAGTTCCCACCATTCCCTTCAGGGACCAGGTGGTGAACTTGCAAGCGCTGCCCCGGGAGGAGGCAGACCCAGCCCTTGCACTGCTGTGTCCTGTTCAAGCTTTGCGCTTGTACATGGACTGCACGCAGAGCTTTAGGACCTCAGACCACCTCTTTGTGTGCTATAGAGGCCAGCAAAAGAGAAAAGCTGTCTCTAAGCAGAGGTTGGCCCACTGGATTGTGGATGCCATAGTCTTGGCGTATCAGGCTCAAGTTCCCAACACTCTGAGTGTTAACTCTTCCCGGGCGTTGGCGCACGGCTCCTCACTGGCAGACATTTGTAGAGTTGCAGGCTGGGCGACACCTAACATGTTCGCAAGGTTTTATAATCTCCGTGTAGAGCCTGTGTTCTCCCATGTACTGGCTTCAAATTGCTAGTAAGTGGGGGGGACTCACTCTGTGTCTAGCTTGCAGTGACACTCCCCTCCAAGGATGGGATATGAGTGCCTATCTTGAGCCCTGGATGGAGTTCCCCCAGCATCCTCGGGAGTCTAGCACTCGTGTGTATGTCCAGAAGGTCAGCCCTTGTACTAGACTAGGTGCCCATGTGTTGTGATTCCCCTACGGGTGATCCCACATGTGTATTCTTCCACGGTACGGCTTCCCTGTCAGCGAGCCCGTGTCATTCCCTTGGCAGAGCCCACTATGCACTCTCTGCTGTAATGACTTCACCCTAGCTAGGCTGGATCTACCACAGAGACCTTTCATAGAGTACAGTGGGTACTCAACCAGAATAATACTTTTACCGCCGCCGCTCCCGCGGCGGTAAAATTCTGGTGTGTATTTGTTGCCTTTTACTGCTAAGAGGCGCTACAATTACAGACTTTGAAAAGTGTCAGTTTATTCTCTCTATTGCGTAATCTGCCGCAGGGCCGCTGCTCATTGAGAGCGATTAAAAGCTGGTAACAGATGATTTCAAGTGAAACTTGTAGTTAAACGAATTTATAATCACAATAGGCCAACTGAAATTAAATTGAATAAATAGTGAAAACATTTCAACATAAAACATTGCAACCGAAACATATTAGGCTATTAATGAGGGTTTGGAAGGGCATAAGTCAATATTTAACAGCGTTCAGACGATAGCTCAGCGGTTAACGCAACAACATGAGCCTCAACACGCTTCAAACGATCTGAGATCGAATCTCAATGGAGCCAATTTGCTGTTGGCGAATTCGTTTATGTTTTACCGTTCTTGATGCTTAAATAGGTAACTGTTTATTAGCGAGTTCATTAACTGTTTACTTATGTAAAGTCAAGAGTTTTGTTTAAATTATCAATGGCACATTACAACATAAATTTGCTACATTCAAGTAGAGCCGCTGCACGACAAAACTGATGAGGGAAGATTAGCTGATCGCGTCAGAAAATGAAAATAATGAAGCTTTGTCTTTAATCTGCTAAATTATTGTTTTGTGAATCATTCACGAAATTGAGGTGATAGACAGTGATACCCGGCCATAGCAACGGAAGAAATTTTTCAAAACAGATCCATAAATTGAACAAAACAGAAAAGACTGATTTTGTTGACTTGGCTACACAAAATAACAGACTAACTAAATAGTATTGCTTTCAATATAAAAACAAATGAAAATGTAAAAGAACACTAAAATTAATTAAGTTTGAAACCCCATCGCACATTTTTAAGGTTTAAATAAAGTGGTACAGTTTATTTGTTTAAAACAGCTGGTTGCATTGAGTTTAGAGTTTCCTTTGCGATGCAAAATAAGAAACACAGAATCTTATTCTTGCAACATTTTAAATTTGTATTGCCAAAGAAATTGCAGCTTAATTAAACAAATAAGTTTAATTTTTGAAGTTTATTTTGTCTCCCTCAAAAAAAAAAAAAAAAAACTGTAACAAATTATTTTGCCTTTGTTGCTTCAAAGACACAGCATGCCTTGTTGAATTCACTTACAATAAAACGAGGTTGAATTAAAGAGCTCTTTATCTGCTTCGTTTCGTCAACAGTTAATATTTAGATAATGCCAGATTGTTGACAATCATACACACTGCTTCAAACATTCTAAAACTCTATAAAAACAGTTGAAACAACTGGATTGAACACTTTAATTTAAATTTTGTGTGAAAAACTTTAAATACAAAAAATACACTATATTTATAATTAAATAAGATATAGGGCCTACATTTGGACACATCGAAAGATTTATCCTTAAAAGAATTTAGCCTTTGCCTGCTCATTGGGCTGGCTATCCGACATCTCCATATGAAAGAGGAACATTAACACCTATTGTGCACGCACGATAAAGCCACTGTCCCTCCAAACCCCCACAGGCTCTCTGAATCTGAGACTGACTTAAAACAAGAAGTCGCAATTCACACTTAAACCGCTATTAGACATTAGCATTAGGCTATTAAAGTGTTGATAATGAAGGAATTAAATAATGTGAGCTACATGTAGTGATATTTCTGTCATGAAACTTTATTACTAAATATTTAATTTCAATAATTCATTCAATTTCAATAAGTTTTTCTTTTTTATTCAAATAAATCTCGAACCACAGTGCTTCGTTGTGCTGCTGTTAAACTAAATAACATTTATAGAATAATTATGAACTTAAATGAAACAATAGCGCAACATTTCGACAAATAAATTATTTGATTTGTTTTTACATTTTAATTCAGGGCGATTTAGCCTATTTAATTAGAGCGAGATTTTCCCCTTGCCTTGTCCTTTCCTCATTTCTAAGCGCTCACATAGTTAAACATGTTTAAGTAGATCCTCTGTACCTCTCAGTTTCAGATGGATTACATAATCAGATAACATTTATTAAATATTTAGACATTTAAAGGCTTTAGACATGAGCTGAGGCAAGTGGCTTTCGGTTCAGTTTTGTGACGAGCAGTTCCCGGAGACAGAGACGACAGCTAAAATGTTGTTAGCCTAATATGAATACAAGTTTACTAGTAGCCTATTAAGTTATTTTAGCTGTTATGAGAAAAATAAATCCAAGTGAACGCGCCGCCGCGTTTGTCGAACACTAATTCAACATGCCAGAATAAAACCCGACTTTAGAACAATAGCGACACTCGACGTGATGTGCCAAAACACTTAATTATAAACAATATTTCATTCAAAATAATCTCAAAACGCTTTGTGACATTTTGAAAAGCCGTGCATAGGGCCTAAATTAAGGCCACTGGAACCACGAACGTAGGCTACTGTAACTGAAACGCTGATTTTGATTTTATTGTTTGTCGTTTAAACGTGCCTGTTGCATATCTTTATTTTATATATTTTATATGGTCTATTGGCGAAGTAGCCTAAGCCTATAGCACTGATTACTGCGGAGGAAGGGGGTGGGGGGTTAAAATAATTCAGCAGAAGCAGGGATGTTTAGACCAGAAGGAAATCCCCGTCCCCCCTGGCAAATCGCACCTTGCTTAAAACCATGTTTTAAAAACTCAATGTAGGGAATCCAAAAAAATAGGCTATATAGGCCTATAGGCTATATACACTCACCGGCCACTTTATTAGGTACCCCATGCTAGTAACGGGTTGGACCCCCTTTTGCCTTCAGAACTGCCTCAATTCTTCGTGGCATAGATTCAACAAGGTGCTGGAAGCATTCCTCAGGGAGTTTGGTCCATATTGACATGATGGCATCACACAGTTGCCGCAGATTTGTCGGCTGCACATCCATGATGCGAATCTCCCGTTCCACCACATCCCAAAGATGCTCTATTGGGTTGAGATCTGGTGACTGTGGAGGCCATTTTTTGTACAGTGAACTCATTGTCATGTTCAAGAAACCAATTTGAAATGATTAGAGCTTTGTGACATGGTGGAAGTAGCCATCAGAGGATGGGTACATGGTGGCCATAAAGGGATGGACATGGTCAGAAACAATGCTCAGGTAGGCCGTGGCATTTAAACGATGCCCAGGAAAACATCCCCCACACCATTACACCACCACCACCAGCCTGCACAGTGGTAACAAGGCATGATGGTTCCATGTTCTCATTCTGTTTACGCCAAATTCTGACTCTAACATCTGAATGTCTCAACAGAAATCGAGACTCATCAGACCAGGCAACATTTTTCCAGTCTTCAACTGTTCAATTTTGGTGAGCTCTTGCAAATTGTAGCCTCTTTTTCCTATTTGTAGTGGAGATGAGTGGTACCCGGTGGAGTCTTCTGCTGTTGTAGCCCATCCGCCTCAAGGTTGTGCGTGTTGTGGCTTCACAAATGCTTTGCTGCATACCTCGGTTGTAACGAGTGGTTATTTCAGTCACTGTTGCCCTTCTATCAGCTCGAACCAGTCTGGCCATTCTCCTCTGACCTCTGGCATCAGCAAGGCATTTCCGCCCACAGAACTGCCGCTCACTGGATGTTTTTTCTTTTTCGGACCATTCTCTGTAAACCCTAGAGATGGTTGTGCGTGAAAATCCCAGTAGATTAGCAGTTTCTGAAATACTCAGACCAGCCCTTCTGGCACCAACAATCATGCCACGTTCAAAGTCACTCAAATCAACTTTCTTCCCCATACTGATGCTCGGTTTGAACTGCAGGAGATTGTCTTGACCATGTCTACATGCCTAAATGCACTGAGTTGCCGCCATGTGATTGGCTGCTTAGAAATTAAGTGTTAACGAGCAGTTGGACAGGTGTACCTAATAAAGTGGCCGGTGAGTGTATATATATATATATATTTTTTTTTTACAGAACTGCTTTTGAAATTACGATTGGTATTAGATGTTAAGTCATTCTGTTGGATACTATTTGTTCCAGTGTAAAATGGAAATGCATGGCAATTTTATTTTATAATATAAGCAAAAACTAGGCCTATATGGTGCATAACAGAGTTTTAGAACTAGACAAATCTCTCTGCATTAATAATAGGATATAAAATGCATTAATAGGCTAATATAAAATTGGCAAAAGTCCATGTTTGTGCGGGATTTGAACCCGTGTCATCTAAATGATTGAATCGAAAGTTCTTCCACTCGGCCATGAATTTACTCACTGTGAAATGCCCAAACATTTGTTTCTGCAGTGTGTTCGCTCACATGAGCGAGAAAACGTTTTATCGTTAGCATATTAGACCTTTTACTGTTTTAAAAGATGATATCTTATCTGTATGACCAAAAATTACGGAGTAGGATATATCCTAGAAAGTTATTTTAGCTGTTATGAGAAAAAATAAATTCAAGTGAAAGCGCCGCCGTGTTTGTTGAACTCTATTTCAACATGCCAGAATAAAACCCGACTTTAGAATAATGCGTAGTGCCACTCGGCGTGATGTGCCAAAACACTTAATTATAAACTTCAATATTTCATTCAAAAACATCTCAAAACGCTTTGTGACATTTTGAAAAGCCATGAATGTATTAAGGCCGCTGGAACCAGGATCGTAACTGGAACCAGGATCGTAACTGAAACGCGCTGAATGTTATCTCTCAATACAGGAGCAGAAGCGCCGGTTCAGATTTTATTGTTTGTTGTTTAAACGTGCGTGTTGCATATTATTTAAATATATATATTTGATATGTTCTATTGGTGAATTAGGCAAAGCATTGATTACTGGGGGGAAATCCCCCACCAGCATATCGTTGTTACACAATGTTTTTAAAAACGTAGCCTATGGAACCCCATGAAGTTTTTTTTTTTCTGTTTTTTTAACAGAACTGCTTTTGAAATTACGATTGGAATTATTATACAGATTGATATAAATTCAGTCAATCTGTTAGATAATATTTGTTCCTTTGTGTAAAATGGAAATGCATGGAATTGTATTTTATAAATAGGCTACCGTGTTTGGACAGGATTTGAACCCGTGTCATCTAAATTATTGAAACCTAAGTTCTACCACTCGACCACAACTTTTCTCACTGAGAATTTCCCAGAATTTCAGCAGTCAGTGCGCGCACACGAGAGAAGCGCTCTTCAATCCTCTCATTCCTCAATAGTGTAGCGTCATTGCACCTAATTGCGAGAGAGGCCTATTTTAACTTTTGATTCATAAAATGTTCTGCTCTAAAAGTTTGTTATATTCTGTTTAAATGTAGCCTACTTTTACTTTACGTTTTGCTTTCGTTTAATTTAACGGAATCTGTTAGCCTATAGGTTAAACTATTTATATTTTTATTATTATTATTTTTTTGTTCTAAAGGTTTGTTCTATTCTCTTTCGTTTGTTTATTTTTATTTTATTTTTTACATATTCAATCAGTCTCAACTATTTCATCCTTACTGTTAATTGACATTAGCCCGTTTCAAAATGCGGCAATTGCGGCTGTTTTGCTAAATGCCCCTTTGCGCCACCTGGCGGTCATTTCGCGAAGGACTTTGAAATGCGACTAGTTTATTTTTGCCGCGGTGGATTTGCCGCGGCACGAGTCGCGGCGGTAATAGGCATTCTGGTTGAGTACCTACTGTATGTAGCACTGCCCAAACAGTCAGTCCATATGTGTAACCCCACATTATACCTTCTACTGGCAGAATGTGGTCTCCATAGTGTCCCTTTCTGTTTAGAATAGGCACGCTTTCCCAGTGTTATCCAAATAGTCACACTGTGTGGAAGGAAGAGCAGTGATCGATGTGACTGACTGATAGGGAACCTCAAGGATACTAATCTAACCCCGTTCCCTGAAGGAGGAAACGGAGACGTTAAATCCCTTCGCCACCATTGAACACACCATCTCGGCCTCTCAGCGCAAAACTCTACTGAGCGATTGCAGCACGCTTCCATTCATACCTGCTTTGCGATGCAAATCTCGTTCGCCAAAGTCAATTGGTTAGTTTTGTTACACTCAAAGTCTTTCAGACGAGATCCCAATTCGTCAGTTCAGTTCTGACGTAAGGTCTCTGCTCCCTCCTTCAGGGAACGGGAGTTACATTAGTAACCTAGATGTTACACTTTATTTTAAGGTGACAGCTACATTGTACTTACTCAAATAAGGACTGAGTAATATTAATTAACTACATGTACTTACTATAGAGTTATGATTAGGATTTGGTTTAGGGTTAGTTACTTGTAATTATGCATAATTTACTGTTACATGTAGTAATGTAGAAAGTACATGTAGTAATGTGTAACTACGTCACCTTAAAGTCAGTGGCGATTTCTTTAAGACTGCAAGGGAAGCTCAGCTTCCCCTATAATGTAAAAAAATGAATGGTCAAATGTGTACTATTGTGTTAACATTTTATTGACAAAAAATGCGTTAGAACACGGTCATCTCGCAGAAGAGTTTGTTCAGAATCAGCTACATATAGCAGGTCGGCTGACTCGATCTCCTTCTCAAACATTCCCGTAGCGCGTCACAGTGCATTTCCCTATGGCATTTCCCCGTTGAAGCTCAGCGTCCATTGACTTCAATGGGGCTGCTTTGAACAGTTTTTTTTTTTTACACTTTTGCAAGTGTACTCGAAAGACGGACTGCTGTAACATATTTCTTGGTATTTGCAATTTTCATCATACATTTCACAGTTTAACCTATTGAAAGTTATTGAAAGTATTTGTAAGCCGTTAACATACATTTGTAACTTGTCATTGCAAACTGGCCAATTTCCTGATAGTATGAAAGTAGCAAAAGTAATTCCTCTGTTTAAGGCAGGGGATAAGCATCTCTTTACTAACTACAGGCCTGTTTCTCTTTTACCACAATTTTCAAAAATTTTAGAGAAGGTTTTTAATTCTAGACTGGATAGCTTTATAGAAAGAAACAAATTACTCTCAGACAATCAGTTTGGTTTTAGGAAAAATTGTTTAACTTCACATGCACTCTTTGATATAGTTGATGAAATAACGAATGCTGTTGATAACAAGAAATATGCAATAGGGTTATTTATTGACCTAAGTAAAGCATTTGACACAATAAATAATGACATATTGATTAACAAACTGGAAAAGTATGGGATTAGAGGGGTAGCATTACAGTGGGTTACCAGTTACTTAAAAAATAGAAAACAATGTGTGACAATAGGAGATCATCAGTCGAGTTGTCAAGAAATTGTGTGCGGCTTACCTCAAGGTTCCATTCTGGGTCCAAAATTATTTAATATGTATATAAACGATATTTGTAAAACATCAAAAATACTGAGATTTATCTTGTTTGCAGACGATACAAATATTTTTGCATCGGGTGATGATTTACAACAACTGTGTCAAATTGTTACCTTGGAACTCAAACGTGTTAATATGTGGTTCAAACAAAACAAATTATCACTAAATTTGAGTAAAAGTAAAATGATGATATTTGGCAACAGTAACACCAATGCTCAGGAAGGAATCCAGATAGAGGGTGTTGTTATAGAGCGGGTGTTACATGTGTGTCCTGTGTTTCCCCCCGTCATTGTGATTTGGTTGAGTCCTGTGTTAGTTTTCCCGCTCCTCGTTAGTTCTCAGTTCCTTCACCTGTCTACCTGTCATTATTAGTTAATTTGCCCCAGCTGTGCCTTGTTCCCCAATCTGTTCTCTGTGTATGTAAACCCAGTGTTCTCCCTCACTCCTGGTCGGTTATTGTCTATGTTACCAGTGTGTATACTTTGCCCTTCTGCCTGCCAGTATCTGTTTGTTGTTTTGATTTATTAGTAAAAGTGTCTGTCTTTGGAAATCCTGTTCTCCTCGTCTTCCTCTGCCTACACCAACCGTAACAGAATAACCGACCACAAAAATGGACGACCAGATGGAGGCTTTCCTCTTTGACCAAAATGGGGCCTCACTGGAGGAATTCACAGAGGTATATCTTCACCTGCACCAGGACGTATACTGGGAGGAAGATTTCCTTAAACAGCGGTTCTGGAGAGGTTTGGATGATCCCTTAGCCCAGATACTGTTGCTCGATGACCTACATCTACCATTCTCGGAGTTTCTGGACAGGGCGCTTTGGGTCTGTGGTTCATCCCTCACGGTAACATCAGTCCAGCCAGAGACCGTCCAGCCAGAGACCGTCCGTTCAGAGCAGCCTGCACCGCAGCTTCACGTCGCCTGCCCGCCAGAGCCTGAGCCCGTCGCCTGCCCGCCAGAGCCTGAGCCCGTCGCCTGCCCGCCAGAGCCTGAGCCCGTCGCCTGCCCGCCAGAGCCTGAGCCCGTCGCCTGCCCGTTAGAGACTGTGCACACCACACGTAAGTCCACTCAAGAGGAGACTGCATTGATGGTGATGTCTACGGCGATTTTGTGTGTGTGGGCTACACACACATCAGTTCTGGCCCATGCATCCAGTCCTCCCGAGCCTTCTCCGCTGGTTCCGTCCAGCCCAGCCGAGCCTTCACAGCCGGTTCCATCCAGCCCAGCCAAGCCCGCACCACTGGTTCCGTCCAGCCCAGCCAAGCCCGCACCGCTGGTTCCGTCCAGCCCAGCCAAGCCCTCATCGCTGGTTCCGTCCAGCCCAGCCAAGCCCGCACAGCTGGTCACGTCCAGCCCTGCCGAGCCTGAGCTTCCCTGCAGCCCTGCCGAGCCTGAGTTTCCCTGCAGCCCTGCCGAGCCTGAGCTTCCCTGCAGCCCTGCCGAGCCTGAGCTTCCCTGCAGCCCTGCCGAGCCTGAGCTTCCCTGCAGCCCTGCCGAGCCTGAGCTTCCCTGCAGCCCTGCCGAGCCTGAGCTTCCCTGCAGCCCTGCCGAGCCTGAGCTTCCCTGCAGCCCTGCCGAGCCTGAGCTTCCCTGCAGCCCTGCCGAGCCTGAGCTTCCCTGCAGCCCTGCCGAGCCTGAGCTTCCCTGCAGCCCTGCCGAGCCTGAGCTTCCCTGCACGCCTGCCGAGCCTGAGCTTCCCTGCACGCCTGCCGAGCCAGAGCTTCCCTGCACGCCTGCCGAGCCGGAGCTTCCCTGCACGCCTGCCGAGCCGGAGCTTCCCCGCACGCCTGCCGAGCCGGAGCTTCCCTGCGCGTCTGCCGAGCCAGAGCCTTCTCCGCTGGTCCCGTCCAGTCCTCCCGAGCCTTCTCCGCTGGTCCCGTCCAGTCCTCCCGAGCCTTCTCTGCTGGTCCCGTCCAGTCCTCCCGAGCCTTCTCCGCTGGTCCCGTCCAGTCCTCCCGTGCCTTCTCCGCTGGTCCCGTCCAGTTCCCCCAAGCCTGTCTCTGAACCCGTCACTCCCCCCAAGAAAATTTTGGGGGGGGGATATAAGCCACCCTGGCCACCTGAAGTGGCCTCTCCACCCTGGCCACCTGAAGTGGCCTCTCCACCCTGGCCACCTGAAGTGGCCTCTCCACCCTGGCCACCTGAAGTGGCCTCTCCACCCTGGCCACCTGAAGTGGCCTCTCCACCCTGGCCACCTGAAGTGGCCTCTCCACCCTGGCCACCTGAAGTGGCCTCTCCACCCTGGCCTCCTGAAGTGGCCTCTCCACCCTGGCCACCCGAGGGAAAGTCTCCACCCTGGCCAACCGAGGGAAAGTCTCCACCCTGGCCTCCTGCACGTCCTGCTCCGCCCTGGCCTCCTGCACGTCCTGCTCCGCCCTGGCCTCCTGCACGTCCTGCTCCGCCCTGGCCTCCTGCATGTCCTGCTCCGCCCTGGAGGCTTCCTGCTCAGGGTAGGCCACGCCCTCGTCAGCCTCCAGGGCGCCCGCCCCCCCACCCCTATTGAAGTTATACGGCGCGAGGACGCGCCTTTTTGGAGGGGGCGTTATGTTACATGTGTGTCCTGTGTTTCCCCCCGTCATTGTGATTTGGTTGAGTCCTGTGTTAGTTTTCCCGCTCCTCGTTAGTTCTCAGTTCCTTCACCTGTCTACCTGTCATTATTAGTTAATTTGCCCCAGCTGTGCCTTGTTCCCCAATCTGTTCTCTGTGTATGTAAACCCAGTGTTCTCCCTCACTCCTGGTCGGTTATTGTCTATGTTACCAGTGTGTATACTTTGCCCTTCTGCCTGCCAGTATCTGTTTGTTGTTTTGATTTATTAGTAAAAGTGTCTGTCTTTGGAAATCCTGTTCTCCTCGTCTTCCTCTGCCTACACCAACCGTAACAGCGGGTGCATGAAATCAAATTTCTTGGAGTTATTATAGATGATAGAATTACTTGGAACTCTCACATTAAATATACCATCACTAAAATATCAAGAAGCATTTCTGTAATTGCTAAAGTAAAGCTTATTTTAAATAGTAAAGCATTGCATACTTTATATTGTTCTTTGATCTTGCCTTATTTATATTATTGTTCTATGATATGGGGTAGCACTTATAAAAGTACATTAAGACCAATAGTAATGTTGCAAAAAAGAGTTATTCGACTAATTCATAAAGTAGGGTTTTTGGACCACACAAACTCACTATTTTTAAAATCAAAGATCATGAAGTTTTATGACATTGTTGAGTTCCAATCATTACAGATATTATACAAAGCAAGGCACAAATTGTTACCAAGCCAAATACAAAAAAGGTTCCAAGAACGTACTGGTTGTTATGATTTACGTGATGAATTAATTTAATTAATTGATTACGTGATTCATTAAAGTGTTAACCGAATTTGTTTGGAACTATTAGATAATAATGTTTTATACATTGTAATGTATTACTATTAGCTATAAATCAGTATGGAAGCTTGTTTCCAACGCAGAATCAAAACCAAAGGTAATTGGGACCTTTTAATCTTGTAGCGACATTGAGAATGGACCAAACACAATTGAAGCTTTCAGACATAACCAAACACAAGATGCTGCATATTCCAGATTACCCCAGGCACTGGAGCCAAGAAGACCTTTTGTTGTTTAACTAAAGGAAGAACGTTGTCAATGTTTTATAATTTGGCAAGAACAGATCTGTTCAGAAATGGTGAAACAAGAGGCCCTAACAAGAAGTCACCTGACCCCTGTGACTAAACAGACTTTCTTTAAGAACCAAGGTCTCATGATATGTGAACAGAACAGACTTCAGCAGGAACTAGCCGTGACCTCAGACTGGAATGTCTTTCTTAAACCCCAGAAACTTTACACACCTACACACTTTACATATCAAAATCCATAAAACTCATCCCAGAACAATTCTTGACTGACCCATAATCAAAATTATATAACATAACATAATTATATATTGTGTTACAACCCCTGTATGTGTCTATTCTGCTTAGATCACATCTAAGTCATGTAATTGTTACAACTATGAGATGCTGGAATGAAAGTGTCGTTTTTCCTATCATTATGCTCAGATATTATTAATTCAGAAGGTGGCTTGATTGAAATCTGTGTAAAAATGTTTATGTTCTTAAAATGGAAATTATGTCTAAACTGAATCCTCTGTTCGAGCTGATGAGTAAGCAGACCACAGATAACACATGATTCGCGATGAGAGAAAGGGGGGGATAGAAAAGACCCCCTTCTCAAATAACCATATAGTATCTTATTGTCCGAATTCCAAATTCCTCCAGGAGGCGGGACAAACATTTTGAGTTTAAAATCTTAGACCCGAACACAGAATCGCTCTTGTGATGCTCTCTTGTGTTCTCGTTCTCTTGCTCTTGTGCTCTCTCTGGTTCTCTGGGGCTCTTGCCCTCTGCTCTCTGGTGCTCTTGCTCCCTCCTTCGGGAAAGGTCGCGGCAGAACAAGCCGGGTGGAGCCGACGATGGTTATAGTAACCATGTAGACGCAGAGACAAATGACCCAAATCAAGATATGGGTTAAAACAGATTTACTCGTCTCGTCTCACCTTCCTTTCTTTTCCTTTGTTTCTTTTCCGTTAAAAGTCTCGGTTCTAAGTTAAGTTTTGCTGCAAAGTTTCGTTTAAAACGTTTCGACTGCAACACGCTTCCAACTTCAAAGACTTTCATCCATCCGCCAACACACCACGTGACTGGCTGCCCAAGATCTAGCACGAGGAGACCGCCAGCCAAACCACGGACCGGGAACCCCCTTCACGACAAAAGGGAACCCCAAAGCAAGGACAAGCAAGTACCTCCAGACTTTTAGCTGAAACTGGTGTTTTTAATATCAAATTGAATTACCCGCCTAAGAAACGATAAAAGGGTGAAATTAATTATTGATGGTTCGTTCAGGTCATGTCTTTTAAGTGCATATAGAAACTTGGGATCTCACCATCTAACTCCTAAAACTCATTCTTCCTCACTCTCTGTCTTTCTTCAACTTGTATGAATGCGTGTGCGTGTGTGTTAGATATTAGTTTTATGTGTTAGTCATAGGCTTATAATCAATAAAGTATTGTTTGTATATGAAAAGAGAAGCATTACTTGTGATATGTGCTTACAGATTTATTGTCTTGAACTTCGATCTAAGTTACCTATGCTTTGACCCTTGATTTATTTCTTAATTTAGCTGTTAGCTGGGAATTAGTCTTTCTTGGCCAAGAAGATATTATATTTCCTAGAATTAATTATTGTTTATGCTTTCCATTCATTGGATGAACTGAGAAAATGATCATACTATTGATTCTGCTACAGTAAATTCTGAAAATAATTAAATTATTAATCATAATCCGTTATGAATAATAATTAATTATATTTATACGTGCGTATAATCGCTACAATCTCTGACTTTTTAGTCACATTGGTGTGTTTATATCTCACAATTCTGACTTTATTCTAAGAATTATACAATAATATAAACTCGGAATTGCGAGTTAAACAGTCTGAATTGTGAGATATAAACTCACAACTGCGAAATAAAACTAAGAACTGAGATAAAAAGTCGTAATTACCTTTTTCTTTTTTTTATTCTGTGAAGCAAACAAGCTTCCAGAACCCAAAAGTATGAGATTGTTGTTGTTGCTGTTGTTGTTTTTATATTAACCAGAAAATTAAAAGTTTTAGGATTTGGAAAAACGTAGCACAAAGAAAGTTTATAAAACTATTTCTTTCACTTTGCAAATTATTATGTATTCAGAATTGCAATGAGTGTTCTTCTCATGGCTTGACTTGTAGACTCTGGCACTAAATCAAAGTCAAGGTCCCAGGGAATTAAAATATGAAATATATTAAAAATATTAAAATATATTGTTGGAGCATACTGTAAATTTGCTTTGGATTTGCTTGGCTAAATGCAAAAATGTAAAAACTTTGAAATTTGTCTAATATTTCCTTTGTCTAATAATGTGACTACATAGTCTATTTCAAGTTGTGAACACTCAAGAAATACTCATCATTATTCATTTCACTGCATCAGTTAGGCGAGGCAGCTGAGAAGTGGATGATGAGAAGAAGATAAAGCTGTCAGAGGCTTCTCCTCATCTTCTACCCAGCCTGTGTTCAGTTTCTATCACATACACTAGATTAAACTTAGAGCTTTTGATAATACAACAATCATTCTTTGGTCAATTGGGTAATTTTCCTGAAATTCCATCTCGGAAAATTGCTTGTCTAGTAAGTAGTCTCTCAGATGTCTTCTGTGACATTTTCTACATTTGTGTAATATAATTGGTGTGACCCAGAATTCAGTTCTATTATGTATCTGATAATATTTCTAATGTTGTATAAGGGACAAACAGATAACAGATAAATGCGATATAAATTATTTTTTCTTTGGATGGAGAACATGATAGATGGGAACTAATTTCATTACAGGAGGGTGTGTCTTGAATGTCAGGCTGATACGTGTTGTACTGGATCCAACAAGTCCATTAGGTTGAGATTTAAGCTGTTAGCTCAATACCCTTCCATTATGAAAACATTTTGAAGTTGTGGACAGGATCCTAGTAAGATTTCTTGTATTCTGTCCCAAGTATACTGTGTTAAAAACACCTTAAGCAACCACCTCATGCACAGCATATTTAAGTCCATTTATAATGTCAAATTCAGTGACCGAATAAGGTGATTCAATAACTTTCAGGAACATTTCATTTTGGTTCTCTGGGGGCTCAAAGCCATTGACCTTTTTCCAAAATGAATCAAAAGTGCCCATTTCAACAATTACCAACAATAATATTGTGGTCAATAAAACAAAACGCTTTGAATTCTAATTATTATGATAACATGTACAAAACATCAACAAATCACTCAAAAGTCCTGTTTATTTTTATGTGTCTGAGACATGTGTCTGAGACAACACGTTGCTACTGGTTCACATCTTGCTTAACTTACAGTGTTTGCTTGCTAACCATTATTCACTCATTTTTTTGTTTCTAGTTTGTCAGTAGTTACATATTCATAAACTGTGACCACACAGTCTGTTTACAATAGCGACGGAGAACCGCGGACCATATATGGCTCTCTCAGTGATTGCTAGTAGCTGCGTCCCAATTCAGAGGCTACATTCGCCGAGAATGCTTCACAGCGGCGCAACGAAGGCTGTCCTTTCGAATTCGAAAGCTCCTTTAAATGCAGCCTACAAATTCGTCCTTCTTTTCCTGAGCCGCAAAGGATAGAACAAGTGGATCCATCGCAGCCTAGCCTATCCCAAGATACATTGCGCAGTGACGATTGGATTTTTTGGGGAGAAAAAAGTATTGATTGGTTTCAACTTATTTGAATATGTAATTATGCAAATGTTAAAAAAAAAACACTTTAAAGCTGTTCAAATGTTGACATATCTTACCAATATGCAATTTTATAGATTTTATGCATATAAATGGACCTAGTTGATATTTAGACAAGTTGTGAACCCTGTTTTGTTTTCAGACAGTTGAATATAACTTATAAACAATCCTCCGTATATGCAACACATTCTCATCCTTTGGCGTCATATAGGTGATGCCATATGACATTTCGTCGAAATCTTACGCACATGGCATCCTTTAGCGTCAATATAACACGCACTGTTATGGGTAGGTTTAGGTCTGGGGTAGGGTACGGTTATGACGCCTTGGGTTCTGCGTCTCATATTGACGCTAAAGGATGCCATGTGCGTAAGATTTCGACGAAATGTCAAAAGCGTCACATGTATGACGCCTTGGGATGAGGTATACGGGCTGGTATATGGCTATAGGCTAAAGCTAGACCTTGCAATTTAACAATGCTCGGAATAAATGTGTTATAACGTTATATTTTTTTATAACGTTACTCCGCTCCGCGTCGTGCCTAACAACGCCCCTTACCTGTTCTAAATTCAATGTAAAACACGGCTTCGCGGGGCAGATTGCTTTAACAAAGACGGCTGATAGCACTGGCGTGGCGATCATGATGGTTGGAGACTCTGACGTGGTTGCCGTGACGATTGGGGACTCTGGCGTAAAGGGTACCGAGTGAATGCCACGTTCCTCCTCCACGACACCCACCGTAAAAGCTGAGCCACTCAGTTGTAATACCAGAGCCAGCGAGGTTCTTGCAACAGCATGATTGAGCTCAGAAGTGGCTCAGAAAGCCCCCCTCGAAAAAAGATCACGAGGGATAATTCCTCCATTTTGGCCAAATGAGCCAGCTCAACAAAGCCCTGTACATAGTCCTCAATTTTTCAATCTACTTAGCGGAGACGCATAATCCTCACTGCTGGGTCCATTTGTGGTTGAGTACGTCTTCTGTAATGTAGGGTGAATTCAAAAACAAAGAACCAAAATGCAATGAGTTTAATAAAAGAATAAGCATAATAACAAATCCAACACTTTTAGTATCCTAGTATCCTGTTCAATTACTTTTTGAACGAAGTCAGTGCTTGAAGTTGGAACAACTAGTTGGTTCTACCGGTGCATATCGGCCCATTTCGATCACTGAGTGAAATAAATGAATTAATCTCTAACTAACTGGCTACTAACTCAAACTTAAAACGAAACCCAAAACAGACAGATGACTAGCTATTTTATGCTTGGCATTGTCTGTGCTTATCTTTACTTTGTTAGCTACAGTATAGCGTACTTCAAATTTACTGTAATAGGTTTCTGATTGTTTGCTACAAAGAACATAAAAGCTGGAGCTCAAAAGCTGAAGATTAATGTCTCTAGCTTATATCTTCCATTATGAAAATAGAAAGAGTCTCCATATAAGCCCCATACAGTGACTCTTTAGGCAGCATAAAATGCAGAATCTTATTACATTAGGTAATAAACAAAATTGCTTTGTTTTAAAGAAAACAATTCACCAAAGAATCCTGAAAAAACATTTCAACATTGATAATATTAAGAAATGTTTCTTAAGCACCAAATGAATGATTTCTGAAGGAACCTGTGACACTGAAGACAGGAGTAATGATGCTGAAAATTTAGCTTTACCATCACATTACATTTTAATATATTTAAATTTTAATTTTATATTGTAAATTAAATTAATATAAATTATATTATAAAATAATGCTGTTAATCAAATAAATGCAGCCTTGGAGAACTTAAGAGAAGTATGTATAACTGTATTTTATATATTAATTTGTATCGTTTCATATGTATATTGTTTACGAAAATGTGATTGCCATTATTTTTCATTTGTGTATGTGTCTGTATGTCTGTAGTGGAAATGAAAAAAATTAAACATACTGCGTTCTCAATATGAAATTACTGAATATTTGGCATTACTAAAGGTAATCACCGTACTGTATGTGCATGCTGAAACAAACGCACAAAATTACAAATACAATATTATAATTGGCATAAACATATTGTCTCAAATGAGCTTGCGATGTAAATCTAATCCAATCATTTCATTTTTTACTGAATTGATGGCTTACGTAAGTGTGCTACACATCAGGATATTCCTAAAGTATTACTTTAAATGATATTGCAACTGATTTATAATTTATTTAAATATTCTTCACGCATGTGGATCTTTAGTGGAATTTCTGACTGGCAATAGCCTCAGTAATATTCAACTATAGTTCAGTAAACTAGTTATAATAAAAGTGATGTTTTCTGTGTTTATAGATGAATATATGTACATGAAACAGAAAACATCACTTGCATGTGCTGTTTTATGAACACTTTAACATTTTCTTGTGGCTGAATGCATCTGTGTCTGAAATAACATGCATTTTGCTCAAAGAGAATTGTAGGTTGATTTGGTTCATTGTGTTATCCCATGGACTTGATAAAGGACTAGGCAATTTCAACTATTCTGTCCATAATAATCCCCATTTCCTGACACCAGCTGAGTGGCCTGCGAAAGCAATGGTAATCTACAATAGCATCATTATGTACAAACCAGAAGAGTTCTTTCAAGCACTGCAACTGAAACTTTAGATAATAACCTCCAATTCTACTTCAACACACTAGACATGGACACACAAAAAATGAAGATCTGCTTGTAGAAGATTTGCGTGTTCGAGTCTAAAAAAATTATATCATAACATATGATTGTAATGTATTATCTAAAAAAAAAAACATTTTACTCTACAACATAGGTGAACACAAAATTCAAGGTCAAAGTCTATGGACTACATAAGCTACTTTACTGAGCCAGGAAATTACTTAGAGAGCAATGGTAAAAGCAAAGTATCATGTTTTATAGATGTCAGATAATGTTACTTACATTAATATTTATGTATTTGAAGTGCAACTATGTGAGATGTTTAAGTTCATGGGATTCTAGTACATGCACAATGACATCTTGCCAAACAAGTTCAGTTCTAGCATAAGAACACAGACCTACTCTCATTTGAACTGTATCATTTCATGGGGCCTTTGCTTTTCTTGGGCCTGAACTGGTGGGTTCGGTCACATATAGAGGTCACTACTCACCATTCCTGTTTGATCTTGAACAACTTGTGTTATATTTTAAGCTAGCACATATTTTAAGCTCTTTTCAGATATCCCTATTATGATGCAAAACCATGACTGAGGAATACAGCATGGCCATCTGTGATAAACTGTGATGTTTAATGCCTGGGATGCTGATTACAGGATTCAGTTTAGACCATACAAACACATTTTGTCTCATGAAATGTAATGAGCTCAAAATATGAGATGCATAAAACAAAAACTGACAGGCAAAAATCTATTTTGTTGTTAAGAAATCCTGGTGTTTTTAGAGCTTGGCAGTATGACTAAAAACTCCAAAACATTCCCCCAAAGGTGGGGGTTGGGTGTGGGACCAGCTACTCCACCCTGTAAAAAGCCTTCAGCTACGGGAACATCGACGGAAATCAGCAGTTCGCAGCAGCTTGTGCAGACAACAACTTGGTCATTGGTGGGTCAGTATTCCAACACAAGAACATCCATAAAGCCACCTGGGTGTCTGCTGACCACACCACAGAAAATCAGATAGACCACATCTGCATAAGTCAGAAGTTTAGACACTCTCTGCTGGATGTCAGAGTCAGAAGAGGAGCAGACACAGGATCTGACCACCACCTCCTCACAGCAAAGATCCAGCTGAAATTAAAATGCATGAAGCACAGGGAAGAAAGGGTTAAATTCAACACACAGCAATTTCAGGATATAGGTACATCCGAACTCTACAAAGTGGCACAACACAATCAGTACCAAGCCCTAGAAATATAAACCCCAAGCAAAGTGGAAGAGATATGGAAAGGTCTAAAAAACTTGTGGAAAGACACATGCAAAGAAGTAGTATGGAGGAGGAAGACAGACAACATGCCCTGGCTATCCAGAGATACAGATAGCAAAGTGAGTGAGAGGAGGAAGAAAAAAGGAGGCAGTAAACAGAAGTAAAACCAGAGCGACCAAGGCGAGAGCACATAAAGAATATGCAACCGCAAATAAAGAAGTGAAAAGAAGTTTAAGGAGAGACAAGAAGAAATTTATTGAGGATTTAGCAGAACAGGCAGAAGAAGCGGCAGGAAAGAACAACCTGAAATACCTATTCCTAACTACAAGAAAGCTCACAGTCAAATTCAGACACGCACAGGCACACATTAACAATTCACAGGGTGTACTCCTCACAACCAAGGAAGACCAGGTGAAGAGATGGACTGAACACTTCAGAGACCTGCTCAACAGGCAGCCTCCTCAACTGACAGCAGATATCCCAATAGCCCCAACCCATTGGAGATTAACTGCAATCCCCCCACCAAGATGGCAATTAGAAAAGCCATTAAGGCCTTGAAAGGAGGGAAAGCAGAGGGACCAGACGGGATTCCAGCAGAAGCTCTTAAGGTCGACACTGAAACCTCCACCAACATGCTCCACCACCTCATGAGAACCATCTGGGAGGAAGAAAATGTCCCATCTGACTGGAGAGATGGCCACATCGTAAAAATCCCCAAGAAAGGAGACCTCCGGCAGTGCAAAAACAACAGAGGAATAATGCTCTTTTCAACACCTGGGAAGGTGCTCAACCATATCCTGCTTGAGAGGCTCCAGAAGGGGGTCGATGATATACTGAGGGACAACCAGGCTGGCTTCAGGAACAACAGATCCTCTGGAGACCAAATTGCCACCCTCAGGAATATTATTGAACAGTCCATCGAATGGAACTCGCCTGTCTATGTGAATTTCATAGATTTCGAAAAAGCCTTTGACAGTGTGGATAAGGAAAGGCTGTGGAAACTGATGGCTCATTATGGGATCCCAGAAAAGATCATCAACATCATAAGGGGCACCTACGAAGGGACGAGATGTCAAGTCCTCCATGAAGGATGTATATCGGAGGCTTTTGAGGTCCTGACTAGTGTGCGGCAAGGGTGCCTGCTTTCACCCTTTCTTTTCCTCCTTTGCATAGACTGGGTGATGAAAGAAACAACCAACAATAGACGAACCAGGATACAGTGGAGCTTGACCGAGCAGCTAGAAGATCTCGATTTCGCTGACGATCTGGCACTACTGGCTCACACACACCAACAGATGCAGGAAAAATCTGGAAAACTGGAGGAAACAGCTACTTTGCTCGGTCTCAAAATAAACTCATCAAAAACTAAAGTACTGCGTATCAACAGCAAGAACAACATACCCATAATCATGGATCATATGCACTAGAGGATGTAAATAGCTTCACATTAGTGATGCGCGGGCCGATTCATAACCCGCGGACCCCGCGGGTAACCCGCGGGTCGGGTTGGGTCGAGTAAAGAAATTGTCACTTTATTTGCGGGGCGGGTTGGGGCGGGTCATTATTATTGTTTTTTTTAATCCATGTATGTTGCTTGCAATTTCCAGCCTATATTAAATATTTGGGAATATCTATTTTCGTATTTTATTAGGTTATTTGACAAGGTTACAATACGAATGCCGTAGCAACTTAACTTGCGTGAGGTCCATAAACCTTTGGCGTCACGTGACACGTCACGAAAGCGGCGCGCCAAGCAGCTCCGCAGCTCCCGCCGCCAGCCACGACAACAACAACAACGGAGAAATAAAAGTGAAGATGGAAGACGAGGTGCGGGAGAAATTGAGGTCGGGAATTTACCTGATTAAATTGAAAAGAAAAATAAGGTTCGGCTGCTAAATCTAATGTTTGGGAGCTGTTCTCAGAAATAGTTGCAGCAGGAGACAACAATAGCTAGATCGGCTACCTGAAGTGCAACTCGTGTGAAAAATATACAAACAGTAGCGCCCCAGCATGTCAAGACATATTTGTGGGGGGTCTAAGAAATAAAAAATGGTTTAGCCTATTAGATGAATACAAACGCTGCTTTGTAAATGTTGAAAATGTTTATTAGTATCTTATTAATATGACCTGATTTATGATTCATATTCATAATCGTCTCTTGTTGCCAGTTTACAGGGCGATGTTTCCAAGCACTTTCAGGCTGAAATAAAGGCTATTTTCATTTACATTACATACCTAGTAGTATGTCTATTTAACGGTCGCGGGTGCGGGGCGGGGCGGGGCGGGTTGTAAAAATAGATACAGTGGTGCGGTGCGGGCTAAATAGTTTCATAAAAGCGGGTTGGAAAAAAAGCCGACCCGCGCATCACTACTTCACATACCTTGGTCGCATCATTTCAAGGGAAGGTGGCACGGAGGACGATGTCCAAGCCAGGATAGGAAAAGCAAGGACAACATTCAACATGCTACACAATATTTGGAAGGCAAAAAACTTGTCACTCAAGACCAAACTGCAAATCTTAAACTCAAACGTAAAGACCACTCTACTTTATGGCTCAGAAACCTGGAGAATTACCACCACCATACTCAATAAGCTGCAGACCTTCACCAACCGGTGCCTCAGACGCCTCCTAGGAATATACTGGCCCAACATCATCTCTCTAACGCCAACCTGTGGGAACCAGGCCCGGCGTCGGGGGGGGGGGGAGACGAAAAATAGACGAAAATAGACTTAGCACCTATCTTTAGTGAAGCGGTGCGGAGAGCCGCTTCTGGGACGCTTCTGAAACGCCGTGTCGCGGTTGGTGTAAACAAGCATTGACTAGAGTGGGCGTGATTAGCTCCGGTAGCCGTGTCGCAGCCGTAGCGTGCCGCAGACTAGTGTTAACTAGTTTAACACTAAATAATTCTCTTTTTTTTCAATATGGGGCACAAGAGAAACAGCCCCCAAAACCCCCAAGAAAAATTTATTTCTGAAACCAGTTTAGTTTCATTGGTCAACATCATTAAGCTAATCTATCATGCTTACGGTCACATGTGTGGAAAAAAGCAGTTCAGGTATTTGGCATTAGTGTTTAACAGAGAAAAAATATTTGCCCCACTTAAAGGGATAGTTCACCCAAAAATGTAAATTAGCCCATGATTTACTCACCCTGAAGCCATCCTAAGTATGACATTCTTCTTTCAGACGAATACAATCTGAGTTAAATTAAAAAATGTCCTGGCTCTTCCAAGCCTTATGGAAGGCTTGTATATAAAAAAAAATGTTTTTTTGGATGTCCATCAAAGCCTATCCATCCGTAATAAAAGTGCTCGAAACGGCTCTGTTCGTGTAAGAAAAATATCCATATTTAAAACTTTATCGACTAAAATAACTAGCTTCCGGCAGACGACCGTACGCAAGTCGACTTACGCCAAAAAGTAACCCTTGAACTTGACGCACAACGTAAGTTTGTTTGAACCGCGGGAGGCGTCAAAACTTACATTACTTCTACGTCTTACATCGTCAAGTGTTACTCTTTCGGCGTAGGTCCACTTGCGTACGGCCGTCTGCCGGAAGCTAGATATTTTAGTCGCTAAAGGTTTAAATATGGATATTGTTCCAGCCCGTTCTCATCCCAAGGCGTCATACATGTGACGCTTTTGACATTTCGTCGAAATCTTACGCACATGGCATCCTTTAGCGTCAATATGAGACACAGAACCCATGGCGTCATACAGGTGACGCTTTTGACATTTCGTCTAAATCCGACGCACATGGCATCCTTAAGCGTCAATATGAGACGCAGATCCCAAGGCGTCATAACCGTTATATTGACGCTAAAGGATGCCATGTGCGTAAGATTTCGACGAAATGTCATATGGCGTCACCTATATGACGCCAAAGGATGAGAATGTGTTGTATTTTTCTTACATGAACGCAGCGCTTCACCTTTATTAACCCCCCGGAGCCGCTTCGAGCACTTTTATCACGGTTGGATAGGCTTTGATGGACTTCCAAAAAAATAAAATACCCATTGACTCCCATTATAAGGCTTGGAAGAGCCAAGAATTTTGTTTATGTTTTTAGATGTGTTTTAAAAAGATTCCAAGAGACTGTGCTTCCCGTATTCTGACTGGAAGTTGGTTTCACAACCTGGGAGTAGATATAGAAAAAGCTCTGTCACCCATTGAACACAACCCTCTTTTGTTCAGAATACTTCCTTCCGGCATGGATTCAAATCTCAGGTTGAGTCGCTTGTTGAATTATGTAGAGTATGAGAGAGAGATCGACTAAACGAGAGTATTACCTGCATCTGATATAGCATTCATTCTCCAGGTCGATGTCCATAATATTATATCCAAAAAATCAGTTTGAATGTCAACATTTTTTGTCTTTGTCCTTCCCATGACAGCGCTAAAACAACTTCCTTGTACTGACTCACTCATAAAAGACAGTCTTTGCCTCCGCCATCTAATGGCGTAATAATGTACACTTTCACTGAAGTCCATATCACGATCCTTTCTCAATACCAAATACGGCATATTTTATAAAATAATATTTATTGAACAACAATATTTAATAAACAACGATAGCGATTATAAAAGACAATAGGAAATAAACACAAGCAAACAATTCAGTCAAACTTACAACCAGCTACAGGATTTAAGTTAAATATATCCTAAACATAAAGTTATGAAACTTTTTTTACCCTTAACCAAAATTGATTTGCTCTGGAACAAGTAATAGATTCATAAGACCAAAGATTGACCATTTTTTTTAACCCCAAATGAATTATATCTCATGTTTAACCACTATCTACATAAGAGCCTGCGTGAAAATTCTTGAAGGACTGGCCGAGATGACGCTCTCTGTGGGTAGGCCTACATGAGCGCTGAATGGCCGCTGACAGCCTAAACAACTACATTCTCGCCTAAAAAACTCTTATACTACATTTCGTGACACAACAACAGTAGTAGTAGTAGTAATATTTTTTAAAATGGTGGATTTGCTCGACCGCAATGACAGGCGCCCAAGCAGAGTGACACAAACGGTGAAACGGTTAGATTGCTGTTACTGGGTGAATATCGCACGGCTGGAAAAGGCTCTCATCCAATCAGAATCGAGAACCAGAAAGAACTGTTGTATGTATAAATAAATATACATTGTTAAACTATTTAATGAATATTTTAAATATTTTGTCAACAATGTCAGTGAAATTTCATCTTTATTTTGTAGTTGAAGAGTTATTTTAGACCTTGGGACCTGTGATAGCACACACGGACAAGGCTTCCGTATGATTTACAACCCAAGGAGCTCGCTGTTGGATCCCTTGATTATTTGGAAACCTCCCTGGAGATTCATCTCAGCTTGATTCAGAGCCCGTCACACTAGGACCCAGCACATAAGTGGAGCCAAACTACCCCCTCTAGTGATCCTGCACAACACAAACAAATATGAGGAAATAACAGCTCTCTCTGACAGCTCCATCATGACACATGCATGATAGATGCTTCATTAAAGCAATAATTATGATTTCAGCCATTAAACAAACACACACGGCATACTGTAATCACCTACTGCTATTTCTCTTCATTTGCTGCCAGACATTAAATGCACAAATTTCAGCTGGTGTCAAACAGCGGGGTCTGCGCCTCCTTGATAAGACTCCCTGCCGATACAGTGTGGGAGACTGATTGAGTCTTTATCATTCATATTTCATAGTGACAGGTTGATTGATAATCAAAGTTAAACGGTTACATGTTTTGTGTGTCTTTTCCATATGTGCTGGTAGCCTTTTGATCCTAGGTTGCTATAATAGAGAAAAAGGTTCAGTCCCAAGTAGGGTTTGCCTGGAAACTGGAGCCATGCCGAGATCATGGACACGCTCTCCGCTGCGCCCTTGAGCTGGCAGGTATAGCGGGGCTTGAAATGTGCTGGCTTTGATTGTAAAGTGTCCGCTAAATGGAAGCTGAATTTGAAGTAGATTTTCTGTCAAGGCACTATTTAAAAAAAAAAAAAACTCTCCCACAGGCCTTGACTAGAACTTTCATTAAGAAATTTGATTAAGAGTTCAAGTTTTCTCCCTGAAGGAAGTCTTATTGCTCGGAGGTTGCTCTTTCATAGCTTAGGAGACAATGAAGGTCTCGCTATTTTTATTTAAGGGAGATATGTGTGATTTTTGCAATGTTTTGAAAGGATACATTCTTTCCCAGTTCAATACGTAAAGTCAAATATAAGTAATTGCAAAATGATCCATAAAAAATAGACTATTTGGAAAGGAGTTATTTATGATTGGTTTGTTTTCCTGGCATAATAGCTTTGGATGTTTATTTTTCTGTTATTATTTTTGAATTCCATTCATGGCTTTTTGTCACAATCGGAAATCCCTGCTTTCCTTCTGCTGCGAACAACGGTAAATGTTCACATCTTTACTAAATGTTTCGTCTACTCTTTTATAAAAAAAATTTCCAAACAAAATTATTACATTTATATCTTGCCTAAATGTTTGTGCTCATTGCATTTTTACTATGGGGTAATATTGTTGTTAAGAATTTACACATCACAAGGAAGCTTGATTTAAATTGTTTAATTAAATTGAAAAAAGTAGCACAAATAAATACAATAGAATAAAGATACAAATAAAGACAATTAAAGAGAAAAGTTTTTGAATAGGTCTAACACTATTCATATACAGAAACTGAATCAAGTAATCAAATGGAAAATAACACTGGGTAGTATTTTAGTCCTGAATAAATTAAATACATAGGCTATTAATCCTGATTCCTTTAATTTAAAGCTATCTTTTGTTGTTTTGACAACAAAATTAATGACAGACACATATGGCTGCCGTCACTTTAAGAGCTAGTGCACGGATCCTGTGTTCATTATACTGGCATGCGTTATATGCTTAGGCCTATTAAAGACAAAACCGACTATGTTTAGAGTATAGCCTACTCACAAAGACCGAAATTGACAATTTTGCGTGTTAAAGCAATATAATCCGCGAAAATAGTTACTGGCCAGCTGTTTTTGAGGCGGATTTTCTATGAATGTGCGCATAGAAAATAATCTCAGAGAGCGCGCGAGCACTGATTAGTTTAAAATCGCTTGAATGTTTAAACTGGTAAGACTTAAAAAAAAACGTCTCGGTTACGGATGTAACCCTCGTTCCCTGAGTAGGGAACGGAGACGTTCCGTCGGATGACGACGAATGGGGTTTCGCTTAGAAAGCCAATCGACTTCGAGTACTACAAAACGAGCCAATGGCAAAGAAATGCCATGGGTCTGCGGAATTTGCATAGCGTAGCACCGCCCCACCTCGTGGGTATTTAAGGAGCTCGCTGGCAGCAAACCGGCATGTTTTCTTCGCTGAGGAGCCAAGACTGAGCTCAGGCGATCCCCGCGGCACAGCGGAAGTGGCAGACAGACGGAACGTCTCCGTTCCCTACTCAGGGAACGAGGGTTACATCCGTAACCGAGACGTTCCCTTTCGTTGTCACTCCGAGTTCCGTCGGATGACGACGAATGGGGATACCAGTCTAATCACGCCATTTCTCAGCTGTCTTCCAGTGCCCTGCGTAAATCTGAGATCCCTGTCGTGAGACTAGCACGGACGAAGGACTCCTATTTAACACAGGAATACCAAGGTACACTGGGGAGCATATCCCAGAACTTTAGGGAAGTATGCAATTACTGCCAACCCAGAGGGGGGGACTTAAGAATACACATATGACCCGAGGGATGCATATGGGGAATCACTGGGGTGTCCAGCCGCAGGTGGAATATTTCAACCCCAGGGGTGGCAAGGTGGCTTGCCAAGGGAAAGACACATGCTCAGAGAGGCTTACAGTGGGAATACACATGTGGGGGTAGCTCCGGGAGGTACCATGCACACGGGAGGCACCTAGCCGACGCGCAGGCAAGAGACACTGGCGCCGACGTCAGGAGTGCTGGAGGAACTCAGGGCTTTCGGAGAAGCTCACCTGAGGAGAATATCGCACGTATCCAGTCCGTAGAGTGGAATGGCGAGCAAGCGAAGACACCTGAGCGGGTCCGGTACTAGCTGGTTGAAGCGAGTACATGAGAGGACACAGGCTCCACTCGGAGATTGTAGAATCTGGCGAATGTGTTAGGTGTCGCCCAGCCTGCAGCTCTGCAGATGTCTGTTAGCGAGGCGCCATGCGCTAGAGCCCAAGAGGATGCCACACTCCGGGTGGAGTGGGCAGTCACACCAAGGGGGCACGGTCGACCTTGCTGCTGGTATGCCAAAGCAATGGCGTCCACTATCCAGTGAGACAACCTTTGCTTGGAGAGAGCCTTTCCCTTCAGCTTCCCACCATAACAGACAAAGAGCTGGTCTGAGGTCCTGAAACACTGCGTTCTGTCTACATAGATGCGAAGAGCACGTACTGGACAGAGCAGTGCCAAGGCTGGGTCTGCCTCCTCCTGGGGCAGCGCTTGCAGGTTCACCACCTGGTCCCGAAAGGGAGTGGTAGGAACCTTGGGCACATATCCAAGCCGGGGTCTCAGGATCACGTGAGAGTACGCCGGCCCGAATTCCAGGCATGCTTCGTCAACGGAGAATGCGTGCAGGTCCCCTACCCTCTTAACGGAGGCCAATGCAGTCAGAAGCGCCGTCTTCATAGATAGGAAGTTTAGCTTGACTGACTGCAAAGGCTCAAAGGGAGCACTGCGCAGGGCAGTTAGGACCACTGCGAGGTCCCAAGAGGGTACGAGAGGAGGGCGAGGAGGATTCAGTCTCCTCGCTCCTCTCAGGAACCTGACGATCAGGTCATGCTTCCCCAAAGACTTACCTTCTATAAGGTCATGCTGTGCAGCAATAGCGGCGACATAGACCTTAAGGGTGGAGGGAGACAGCCTTCGCTCCAACCCTTCTTGAAGAAAGGAAAGCACAACACTGATCGAACAACTCCGGGGCTCTTCTCGGCGAGAAGAGCACCAGCTGACGAAGAGGTTCCACTTCAACGCGTAGAGGTGTCTCGTGGACGACGCTCTGGCGGAAGTGATGGTAGCCGCCACCGCTGGTGGCAGGGTACTCAAACCTGCCTCGTCCCATCCAGGAGCCACACGTGGAGGTTCCAAAGATCGGGACGAGGGTGCCATAGGGTGCCCCGTCCCTGAGAAAGGAGGTCCTTCCTCAGAGGAATTGGCCAAGGAGGTGCTGTCGCGAGGAGTACAAGTTCGGAGAACCAGGTCCGGGTGGGCCAGTACGGCGCTACCAAGGTGACCTGCTCCTCGTCCTCCCTGACCTTGCGCAGGGTCTGCGCAAGGAGGCCCACTGGGGGAAACGCATACTTGCGGCCCCGCGGCCAGCTGTGCGCCAGTGCATCCGTGCCGAGCGTGCCCTCGGTCAGGGAATAATACAGGGCGCAATGGGTCGAGTCGTGAGAGGCAAACAGATCTATCTGTGCGTCCCCGAACTGGTCCCAAATCAGCTGAACCGACTGGGGATGGAGTCGCCAATCTCCCGGGAGGGGCTGAAACCGTGAGAGCTCGTCGGCTGCACAGTTCAGAGCTCCTGGAATATAGATGGCACGAAGCGACCTCAGATGCTTCTGACTCCAAAATAGGAGGTGGCGGGCGAGTTGCGACATACGGCGAGAGCGCAGACCACCTTGACGGTTGATGTACGCTACAGTCGCGGTATTGTCTGATCGGACTAGTACATGCTGGCCCGAGAGCACGGCTCGGAAGCGGCGCAGGGCGAGCTGTACAGCCAGCAACTCGAGGCAATTGATGTGCCATAAGCGGTGGGGTCCTATCCAGGAGCCTGCGGCAGCACGTCCATTGCACATGGCACCCCAGCCCGTGGTGGAGGCATCTGTCGTTACAACAACATGCCGAGAAGCTCGTTCCAGAGGCACTCCTGCCCGTAGAAAGCTGAGGTTCCCCCACGGGGTGAAGGTCTGACGGCAGGTCGGAGTAACTGGTACTCGGAGCGTGCCGTGTTGCCATGCCCACCTCGGGACTCGGTCGCGAAGCCAAAGCTGAAGCGGTCTCATATGAAGCAATCCGAGCGGCGTTGCCGCGGCTGCAGATGCCATATGCCCCAGGAGCCTCTGAAAAAGTTTCAGTGGAGCCGCACTCTTGCCCTCGAACTGTCTCAGGCAAGTCAGCAGTGACTGCGCGCGCTCGCTCGTAAGCTGCGCGGACATGGCGACCGAGTCGATCTCCATACCGAGAAAAGAGATCCTCTGCGCGGGGCAAAGTTTGCTCTTCTCCCAGTTGACCCGAAGGCCCAAACGGGCTACATGGCGGAGTACCAAGTCCCTGTGTTCGCAAAGCTGATCTCGAGAGTGAGCTAGAATCAGCCAGTCGTCGAGATAGTTCAGAATGCGAACCCCGTGTTCCCGGAGGGGAACAAGGGCTGCCTCGACGACCTTCGTAAAGACGCGAGGGGACAGGGCTAGCCCGAATGGGAGAACTGCGTACTGATATGCCTGACCCTCGAAAGCAAACCGAAGGAACGGTCTGTGTCGAGGGAGAATGGAGACATGAAAGTAGGCGTCCTTCAGGTCGATCGCTGCAAACCAATCCTGGTGCCGCACACATTCGAAAACGCGTTTGGCGGTGAGCATCTTGAACGGCAGCCTGTGAAGGGAGCGGTTCAGAACGCGCAGGTCCAGGATTGGCCGTAACCCACCGGTTTTCTTCGGGACAATGAAATACGGGCTGTAGAAGCCGGTCTTCATTTCGGCTGGAGGGACAGTCTCGATCGCACCCTTCGCCAGCAGGGTAGCAACCTCCGCTCTCATGATAGGGGCATTGCCACCGACCAAAGTGGAGCGGACTCCCCTGAAGCGGGGAGGAGACCGCGCGAACTGAATCGCGTAGCCGAGCCTGATCGTTCGTGCGACCCAGCGGGACAGGTTGGGAAGCTCTAGCCGGGCTCCCAAGGACTGAACCAGCGGGGTCATGCGAACCACAGACTTCCCGTCGGTGGGGCAGCGAGGCGGTATGACTGACCCAGACGTGGACGGCATAGCGGCCCGATGTGGGGGTGCAGTCATGAACCGCGCCCTGACAGAGGAGACCAGGGAAGGACGAACGTTCCACGGGGGTCTGCTCTGCCAGGGGTCTGGCGACAGAGGGGGATGAGAGCGGCACGGTCCGGGGACGGCGCGCACTGTCATCCGGCTCTGGGACAGAGGAGGACGAGGGGTGCACGGCCCGGGGGCGGCGCACCGTGTCGTCCAAGAACTCTGTATGCTCAGGGATGAATGTGTCACTTCTCTCAAGATTCTCCCCCGGCCCTCCACCGGGGGAAGGAGTGGTCCTGCTACCACCTCCTGAGAAGTGTACATCATCCCTGAGCAGCCCGTCTCAGGAGCGCCGCTTGACCCGGCATTTAGCGGGGGGCGGGACTGGAGAGGGCTGGGGCGCCTTCCTACGGCCTCCTCCGCGACCGGGCCCGGGTGAAGGCTGCTGCTTGGGCCGGGCGGGAGGGGTGGGAGCCGTAGGAGGGCGCCCTCGGCGGGAAACAGACTGAGTATTCTGCCCGGTCGGCTGAGTGGAGGCAGCAGCGGGCCGTCGGGGCAGAATGTGCTTAATAGCCTCAGTCTGTTTCTGGGCAGTCGAGAACTGTTGGGCAAAATCCTCGACTGCACCGCCGAAAAGGCCATCTTGCGATATGGGGGTGTCGAGCAGCCGGGACCGCTCGGCATCCTCCACATCAGCAAGATTAAGCCAGAGGTGTCTCTCCTGGACCACGGCTGTGGACATCACCAAACCCAGGGAGCGTGCGGCCACCTTCGTCGCTCGGAGAGCAAGGTCGGCGGCGGCGCGCAGCTCATTGAAGAGCCCCGGGTCTGTCCTGCCCTCGTGCATGTCCCTGAGCATCTGGGCCTGGTAGACCTGCAGAATGGCCATGGCATGCAAAGAGGCGGCTGCCTGTCCCGCAGCTCTGTAGGACTTCGCCACTAACGCAGACGAGTACATACAGGCTTTGGATGGGTGCTTAGGCTCACCACGAGAAGAAGCGCTCTGAGGACACAGTTGCATCGCAACAGAGCGTTCAACCGGGGGGAGCCCAGTGTACCCACGGGCAGCGGCCTCATCGAGGGGAGGAAAGGCGGATGAAATCAGCGAGCGGTCACGGGAAGACATGGGAGTCTTCCAGGACTTCGAGATCTCATCATGCACGTCCGGGAAGAAAGGTATCGGGGCCTGACGCGGACGGGGGTCCGCAGCCTGACCCAAATACCAGTCATCCAGCCGCGAGCGCTCGGGGCAGGGCGGAGGGTTCCACTCTAACCCGATGCTCGCGGCGGCTCGAGACAGCATGGCCGTCATCTCTGGATCAGACTCTAGCACAACTGTATTCACACCCGAAGGTGGCAGCTGTGATGAGTCTTCACTTCCAGAAGACTCAGACCCACCTTGTGATGCTGCGATAGACATCGCGTCACCCTCTGGAGCGTCAAAGGAAACCCGCGGGACACCCGAAGATGATCCCGCCGGAATCCCCCGAACACTCACGGGTTGCAGCACTGGAGAGGATGCGGCTGGGCACGGACTGATAGTCGGCGCTTTGTTCCAAACCGTCATCCTCAGATCACCCTGGCCACCAGCCGAAGTACTAGCTCTATTTCTAGAGTCAGTAGATCGGGGTGTGGATGAGGGGACCCTCACTCTTGCGAGATCACCGAGTCTTGATCGTAATGCTGCGATGGTCATGTTCCCACAGAGAGAACATGAGTCATCCACGAGTGCTGCTCTAGCGTGATTAACGCCCAAACACACTATGCACCACTCGTGCCCATCAGAGTCATCAACGAGTCTACCGCAACCAGAAGTGCACGGGCGAGGCATCTTTAAAAAGACGTGCCGCGTGCAAGCTCTTTTGTGAGAAAAAGAAACTCTGACTGTGTTGAAGCGCCCGGGGAGAAACACACTCGCTGTCGAATCACGGACAGAAAAGCAGGAAGCGCGTCCTCGCCGGAGATCGCCGTCACACCAACACCAGAGAATCTCGCTCGTCTGCAGAACTGACAGTACAGGAATGGCTTGTGGAGCGAAGGATCACCTTGGCTCCGAAGCGAAAACATGCCGGTTTGCTGCCAGCGAGCTCCTTAAATACCCACGAGGTGGGGCGGTGCTACGCTATGCAAATTCCGCAGACCCATGGCATTTCTTTGCCATTGGCTCGTTTTGTAGTACTCGAAGTCGATTGGCTTTCTAAGCGAAACCCCATTCGTCGTCATCCGACGGAACTCGGAGTGACAACGAAAGGGAACTTCAGTCACGATGCACTGCTGGCCCGATTGTGCAAGTGAATATTCCGTCATGTCCCGACCTTACAGTCTATGGTCCCGACTCCTAAACGCGAGTGTGTATTATCGCCGCAGCGCTTGATGCCTGTCTTGCACAACACAGAGAGAAGCATAGGGGAGAGATAGAGATAGAAGACACCGCTGAACACTCACTGTTTGTGAAATTGCGTCTGGAAGATAGTTGTTAAAAGAATGATTTGATTTTATTATCTGTGTGGACTACGATTGCGGGAATTTCCCGCATTATAAATGGGAGACCTGCGGGAATGATTAGAATTATGCGCAATACCCGCAATCCCGCGCCGAAATTCGAGCCCTGTGTAGTCAGACAACAAGCTCATGCAAAACCTTGCGTCTACTAGTAGATGCATGATAGATGAAAACAATCAGATGTAAAGGAGCTGACTGTAGTAGATGTAGAGACTGTGTGTTCATGAAAAGTCATGAAAAAAAAAAAATAGAACCATCGATGCGGTCTTGGGTGGGTAGACATTGTCAGTATGGCCTCTACACATTGTAATAGGAGTTGGAGATGAGTGGAATTAAGTCAGTCAAGGCTAGAATATATTACACAACTTTTGCCCTGACTTCCAGTCTGGAATAGTCCACACTAGTTGCTAAAAGCCAGAGCCAGTTTGCAGATTTTGGGCAATTGAAGTTGATTTTACAGAACAGATTTCACAGGAAATCTGAGCACGTACATTTTTAGCTTCAGATTATGAGTCCATTCATTTGGAGGATGTCAAACATGTTCGATTTTAGAACACATTGTTCTCACTCGTCATCCTTTTCCTAGCAACACAACGTTTTACATGTTTGCGAGTTTGTTGTGTTCGGAAAGACCTAAAAGTCCTCAATCATTTAGTGCATGATGCCCAGTTTTTCTCTGTAACTACAAAGTGAGTGAGTGCTACTGCCCAAAATCTGCAAACTGGATCTCACTTTTGGCAACAAGCGTTGACTTGTCCAGATTGTAAGGACTGGGCATAAGCCATGTAGTGTATTCCAGCTTTGGATAAAATTGGATAAAAAGTGTCAGAAAAATGTGGAGGAAACTGATCTTTGATTTTTGGTTACAGACTTATTTTGGCAAATCTGAGCTCAGTGTGCGACACTGTTGAGATCTCTTCTGAAATTCTAAAAGAGACACATGTCAGAGGTCTTTTTCTCAGCAGAAGAATCTGTTTGTTCCATATATTCTCCTCGCCGTCTAGTAAACTGAATTAAATAGAATTTGTTGTCATTTTCCTTTCCAGCGGTCTGTTACTATTTAAAGAACTGACTAAAACCATTTTCAAGACCAAAAATTCTGACTAAAACTACCGTGCCAAGAATTACTGAACAAAAACAGAGAAGTCTGCAGTGACCACTCTGCAACCATTTTGTAATTTGCAAGGCAAATATGTTCTAATAAGCTAACATTAGCTCAATATCAAAGCTTGGATTTATTTTTATCAAATTAATATTTTTGCTTGTGTGCCTTTTCCTCATATTTATGAGATCATTTTAACTGTTGACAGTGCCTGTTGACAGTGTTTCTCTTAATGAGTATTCACTTCCTAGATTTTAGTTGAAATCTAAAAAGACGAAATGAAGGATCTGGGACTGTTTGTTTTTGTGCCAAACTAATGAATCATGCAGGGGATTTCTCAAGACATTGAGCTTAATTTTATATAACTTTTTTTTTTATTTTTATAAAAAGCCCCAACCTCCATTCACAGTGTAAAAACTCATTTGTCTCAGGGTCCAGGACAAGGTTTCCAGCCGTCCAGCCCGACAGCAGTCTGCTTGGTGCATACATAAAGAATATTAATTATATAATTCATTTTAAATGCCTCTAACCTGTGTCAGAAGTCGAGTAATTGCCTCGATTTCAATCTAATAATGGCTAAAGAAATGCAATAATTTGTCTAACTAACCATAACCTTGTATAAGTGAAATAGAATCAGTTAGGAATGTCATAAAAAAAGGGAGAGCTGAACCGGAAAGATCGGGAGCTGTGCTTTGATGGAAGCTCCCAGAACCATGTCATCTGAATTCAAAGTGATGTACATTTAGTCTACGCACTGCGGAATATTAAACAGACTAATCCAGTGAAGTCTATTTATAAGTTTCAAGCACCAATCTTACAGTCAACCGTGTGTCACATTTCATGAGAGTACAGAGATACATATTTCAGCCAGTAAACTCCCACAGCCCTATATTTATAAAACAAAGGAAGGACAATAGAGAAATCTAATGATCAGATTTGAAGGGCAGTCCTATACGTGCTCTGGAAATCAGCCTACAGGATTCTGTCAAATCATATTACAGTATGTCACAATCACAAACATGTCTAGTTGTATCATCTTGACAGTTCTGGGAACGGAAGACAACAGCAGCAATGGGATTATGTCTGCGTTATTCCTGGGTTATGTGGGACTGTACCTGTTACATTAAAAAAAACCCTGAATATTCTTGTGGTTTAATCTGGAAGTATATGTATTTAAAATTTATTAAAATGCTATTTTTATAATACTCAAACATTTTTTATATACTGTATTTACTGTTTTTATATATTCAAATTATAAATATTTTAATTAGAGAAAGGGAAAAAAATAAACAAACAATTGTTTTTAATTTTTGACCATCTTTTCTAATGACCATGACCATCTTTTCTAAAACATATTTTATTTAATATGCATACAGTAACATATATTATAATCTAATCTAATCTATATATACAGAGTATATATATATATACATATACATTTCATATAATATAATTTCTTAGTAATTAAAAGAGAAATAGATATGGATTTCAAGCTCTGAAAAACTGATCAGGCCACACACATGTAATATGTATGTGCATATGAACGCATTACAGTAAAATCGACACAGATTCAGAATATATAACATTTGTGTAAAGCACCGGCAAAAAGAAAAATGTCTGACACTGCAGTTCTGCAGAGAGGGTGGAAGAAGAAGCCCTGCTCTGATAGGATTTCTACATTACTCGCTAAATCAAAGTTAAAATCCATGCAAAATCAAAATGTCTTGGGTAAATCTACTGTATGAGGCAGGCTCTCTTCTTTAAGTGGGGAAACGAAGGCAGCCACCACAGACCTGATGAAGTTATTGCTCCAGGCAGCTTTGTCATAACAGTCTTAAGATAGTCCTGGTGAACTTCCCATGAAAATTTGGATTACATTTTGGATTGATAAGAATTGTACCAAGTGTTTCTGAATGAGTGACAAATGCATTCATCAAACCCACTGAGGTTTGTGATTCAAACTCAACGTAAATCAAAGATCACTCACTCGCTTCCTCCTACACTGAATATAAATCTTGAGTTTTTCTTCAGTTCTGGAATTGCATTATGCTCCATGCCAGATAACGCTCCTAGTTTATTATGTTATATCTGAGTAAGTTGAGTCTCCGGCGCAGTCAGCCTGGCTTCAGAGCATTAACTGATGTGCTTTAGGGATTGTGAGCTTGTGATGATGTTGCATTGGAGATGGGAGAAACAATCAATTTAGCCTTGACTAATATACAGCCTTATTCTCTGCAATAATATCTCTTATCTAAATCCGGAGGATTCATTCTTCTTAATAAGGGAAACAAAGGAAACAATGTAATAATGGAAATTCTATCCAGAAATAATGACATTGAAGCTACATCGATTTATTTTCATTAAAGGGGAGCTATTATGCTTTTTTACATTTATAACTTTCTTTATAGTGTAATGTTGCTGTTTGAACATGAAAAAAAGGTCTGCAAAGTCACAAAGTATTCTCTATGAGCACTGTTCCTGAACTCCCTAAAACGCCTCGATTGCCTTGAGTTTTCTTAAAGGAATGTTCACGGCACAAAATTCCTCATTTAAATAAATTGCAAATTGGTCGTTCAACCACATTGGTTAATGGTGTCACGCAGCTGGTGGAGTAATAACTACTTTTAATGAATATGTTTGAGATCAAATTAATGCTAGATGATTTTGCTATAAATTACGGACATGGCATCTGAGGACTATTTCTCATTTTTCTCAGTTATTTCGCTTTATTTCCAGATTCAATCATAGGCTCGGTCTGATGTAGTAAAGCAGGTTTGCACATGCGCACAATTCAAAAATGACGCTTTAAATCTCTTGACAAAATAAAAGACGTAAGTGACATTTGTATGTATATTCTGAATAAAATAGATTGTCATATGTCATATCATATATCAGCTTGCTTATTTGGCTCAAGATAAGGATTTATTGAGTCCACGTGTCATGCAAACAATGCTTCTAACCACAGATTGAGAGCTGTCGTTCCAACCACACAACTTTGCGATGCTGTTTGCGAATGTTAGTTGGAACTATGTTCGGGAAACATCGACTCGTTGAACTATGCTGATAACTACGGAAATTGCGACCATAGTTGGCTAACGATGCTTTTGGGAAATGCATCCCAGAGCGTTACTGACAGACTGGGAAGAGAGGTGCTGCAACTATTTAAAATGTGTGAAAAATATGCTGTTTTTTGCACATTCAATCATTTTTAAATGGACCGCAAAAACAAAATCAAGACTTTGTAAAAGAGTCCTATTTAAATGCAATGCACCATCAAAATAAACTGTTTAATATAAATAAATTTGACTAAATTCTCTAAATATAAAGAATAGCCCATCATTTGAACTTGTGTAAGTAAATACATTAACAAATAAATAGAATGGAATGGAATGTAGTGACACAGGGGCTAAGTTTGGCTGGTTAGCCAACGCTATCTCACGACCAATTCGTACGAGTGATTAAAAGGTGGCTAATTCGTACTAATTCATACGACCTCACTTGTACGAATTTGTACGATTTGTCTAAACCCACGTGATGGGTAGGTTTAGGGGCGGGGTCAGGGGTAGGTCATTCGTACGAATTCATACGAATTTGGTAACTCGTAAAATATGTAAGAATTAGCAAAAATCGTACGAATTTGTACGAGTGAGGTCATATGAATTAGTACGAATTAGCCACCTTGTAAAAATCGTACGAATGGCCGTGAGATCGGGCTGGGTTAGCATGGGAAGCTGCTGGTATTAGCTATAACATCACCAGTATGTAGCCTAAATAAGTAAGGGAAAAGACTTAAGCCACTGATTCAGGACCTGGCGCTACTAGTTAAAAAGACAAGTCCAAAACATTAATTTGAAAATGTCACTTGATCCATATCTAAGAGGTTGTTGGAGTAGGTAACACGATTTATTGATATTGCTTTTAAACAATAGTTCAATCACAAATAGTGAGTAGTGAGTAACTTAAAATTTAGACAAAATATTACTTGTTTTGTCTGTTTTTGCTTCGCCAGCTAAAATGATCCAAACAAAGCTGCCGCAGAATCCTTGCGACCAGGGCTGTAGTACTCGAGTCCGGTCTTGGACTCGAGACCGTTTTTCCATGGTCTCGGACTTGTCTCGGACTCGCTGGTATTCGGACTCGGACTTGTCTCGGTCTCGGCCACTGGTCTTGCCAAATTTGGTCTCGACCGAGTCCAGGTGTCTTTTTTATGTTCCCAGTAACGTATTATTGTAGTCTGCACCCGCAGACTTCCACAGAAACCTCCGCAGATTGTAGTGCCCGTCATTGACAAGTACGACCTGCGCGTGTGTGATTTATTTTCTACTATTGCTACTGCAATACCGGCGCATAGCTGATATAACAGATCTGTCTATTTCACTGCCGATCATAATATGAAATTGCTATATGGACTAGTCACTGTGAATATTAAAGACTGCTATCAAATCTGATTTTTCAGTGAGTCTCTGCAAGTGAGTGCCGCAGGTTCATGTAGGCTACTACACATTCTCAAGTACAGGTTTATCTTCAGCATTTCATCGTCAGATACACTCAGAAACCCGTCAAAATAAAAGTTCGGTTTAACGTGAAGAAATTACAACAGATATATTTTACTGGAGTGAAGCTATATTGTCATTTAGTTGCTCAAATGCTCAGTAGGCTTCTAGTACCTAGCAGTGGTAATAGTAGTGGGTTGGTGTTTGTATCAGTTCTTACACTGCTATTATGAGGTATCACCATATGTCATCATTCTTTTTTCATTAGATTAGAAGATTATATGATATCAAGGGCAATGTCTATACTTTAAAATCACTGTTTTTGCTTTTAGATAAACAAATAATAACCCAAAATGATTGTCATTTAATGTCATAATATCAAGACTTTTTTCTTGTCCTGGACTCGGTCTTGACTCGGACTCGAACCTTTTTGGACTCGGTCTTGTCTTGGACTCTAACCTCTTTGGACTTGGTCTTGACTTGGACTCGGTCTTGACTTGGACTCGACTAGTCCTGGTCTTGGACTTGACAAAGGTGGTCTTGACTAGGGATGTCCCGATCAGGTTTTTTTGCCCTCGAGTCCGAGTCCGAGTCATTTGATTTTGAGTATCTACCGATACCGAGTCCCGATCCGATACTTATATAATACATAAAAAAAGAATAAAGAAGAGAGAAAAAACAGATCCAGGATGTTCGTTATTTTTTATTTAATTCACCTTATTTTAACGTTCAACAACTCTGTTAACAAACAGAGCACTTCTGTGAGGTAGCTTGAACAATGAAGTAATAAATAACATAAAATAGTCACTTTTGGACTTTAGTGCAACAGTAAATATAGAAAAAGTCTAAAATAAAAACAAATAGCACCTCAACTTAAAATACCTGGCAGGCATGTAAACAAAAAATAAAAATGTTTTAAAAGTGTATAAAAAAAAGAGAGAATATATAGCCTATACATTAGGGGTGTAACAGTTCACAAAATTTGCGGTTTGGTTCGATACGATACAGCAAAAAGAAAGAAATGCCAGAGAAATTTCCTATTTATTAAAAGAAAAACTTTTTTTTAAATAAGTTTGAGTTTTCCTACATCTTGAAACTTTCAGGTTTATAAATGGGGGCAATCTTTGAAGGATGAACAAATAATGTTTTGGTAACATTAAAAATAACATTTAAATATATATTTATATAATATTTGAGTTTTGAAGTGCAACATTAAATCCATGTTCACTCACGGCACAATGTTTCTCCTGGTTTCCACGTCAGCGCTGTTTGATCTAATAGAGATCTACGATTAATAACGGAGAAATTTGAATGCTTCTCACTAGATCTCGCAGCGATGTTATTACTTCAGTGGCGAATTCAAATGTTTTCTTTACTGGATCTCTTAGCGCTGTGTGGTAACAGTGTCGCTTGATCAAGATCGGCTCGCGCTGCACAGATGTTGCTGGTCCGAACTGATAATGGTCCGTTAAGCACAATATAATGAGAAGCGCAGTTTCGTTCCGCTTTCATTACGTTTGCCATTTGATGTTGCGCAACGTTGTGGTGATCGCTGATCGGTGATCGATTTTTGTTTTGTTTTTTGAGCTTTGTAGAATTTTTTTTATGTTATTGCTTCAAGATCAAGCAGTTGCATAATATACTTCTTGCTGCTTTGAATATGAATACAGTCGTTCCTGTTTGTAAATATTTATTTTAGGAACACGTACAAACACCTAATGGCCAAAATCATTTTAGATGGCACTCTTACATCAGAAATGGTTAAAAGAATGTCTTTAGATAAATATTTAAAACAATTACTAAAGTCAGACACACTTTCACTTGTTTAGGTTTTAAGAAAAATCTCTAAGAATCCCATAAACTGTGTGCGGCTTGACTGCCTCCTATTTATTGTTAGTGCTCCCTTTGGTAATTAACTAGCACGCATGGCTAAGGTTAAACCATTAGCCCTAATAAGGCCCAAAATTACTTTCTATGTTTCAGGCTCTACTGCCATTATTACTGTCTGATGTCATTAAGGGAATTAATTGGATGGTCCTGTGGTGTAAGAGCACATTTATCAAAGAATCCTCAACAGAGAGAACACTTTTGGGTCTTCTACGCATGCCTCAAATCCTCCAAAAGTATTTTGGTTTACACAGTTCGATGCATGTTGAGATTTGTATTCCAATGTCTGAGACCTCTTTACATTTGAATTTCTGAATTTCATTATAGCTAATGGTTCACGGCACACGTTTGGGTACTGCCTCCCAGAGGTACAATTATATCTGACAAGAGACCTTTATCAGGCTAGCACAAAATAAAAATTAGCTCAGTTCTTCTGCTCAGGTCTAAATGCTGGCATAAAACACAAGAGATACGGATAATGTCAACATCCTGGATAAATATTTGTTTATTTGCTTCGTGCAGTTATGCATCATCTGGTGAAGTCGACAAAAGTGTAAACAGTCTCAGAGCTGGCCAATTTCCACCTATAATAATGGGTTGTGAAACAACAGAAGGAAAAACAGCATGAGGGGAAACAGTGGAGAGAGGTGAATTCAAATACACTCAACCTTGGCAGAAAAATAAATGTTACCTGTACCACAGAGATATGAAATTACTAGCCAGAAAAGTTGAGGACTGTTCAGTGGGATTAAACATGAAGTGCATTCGATGTTTTTATAATGCCGCATCATGTATGTCTGTGTTCTTAAAATGAATTCCAAGAGAACACAGATTAAACTATGATTGTTCTTTTCTTTCTAGGATTATCTTTTCACTTATTTCAAATAATCCTCATACTTCATAATCAGGTCTATTTCGTTGTCAGTGGCTTGTTACATTTTTACGTAAGACTTAATCTTATTAAATAAATCGGATATTAAAGAAAAGGCTTTATGCCTTTTAAAGGGATAATTCAACCAAAACTTCTTCATTTTTAAAGTCCCCCTGTGGTGAAAATCAAGCTTTTAATTCTGTTTAAAAGACAAAATATGTGCAAATTCAAAAACATTGTCGAATATTTTCTCTTTAAAACTGCAGTGAACCAAAATCGCTGGTGTTTCTGACGTCACCTACCTTGTAACCAATCACGTCGACGTGTGATCGTCAGCGAGTGAGTGGAGGCGGGGCTAATTTGCATGTTCATTGAACCGCGTATACTAAATGAGGCAAGGGTGTACATTCAAGTTACATTCAAGCTATTTTAAGGCATGACGAATTTTTTTTTCAAGAAAAGAACGTTTAAATATGTCATTTTGGTGATCAAAGATGAGTTTTAAGGGATACAATTAATTTATTTTATATTGATAATAATCATTTAAATCATTTGATTATACTACATGGTTAATAGATTCAATAGTGTTGTCCTTGAGCTGAGTGGAGAATGCATTGATATACATGCATTGCTGTCTAGGAGAAACAATTAAGCTATTACAGAGATATCCTATGTGATTTCACGATTGCGTCAATGAGCTGTTTGAAACATTATAGTACAGTATAGTATAGAACATATATTAGATATTTCCTCTAATGAGAAGAAGCTTATTAAGACAGGTGCAGTTGTCAGCCATGAATTGTATTGTCTTTCTCTTTCTTTAATTAAACCCTCCGAGTGCTGAGACATCACTCTTCCGCACACATTCCCTCAGTCTACTAATGAGACTTTATCATGATTGTGAGTGTCAGATTTGGCTGTGTTAGACACCGAGGAAAGTGTTGATCAAGGACGATATACGCACTGTGAGGTGTGAGGTGAAACGGCACACATTTTGGGTTACTGAATTTATTAAAAAAAGAATAAAACTTTAAATCGTTGTCACTTCTGTGCTGTTCACTGGTTTATGGTATATGTCATATTTTCGTTTTATTGAAATATAACACTTAGTTCAAAGCTCAAACAGATCATTTAAAAAGCTGTTTTATAAAAAAAAAAAAAAGATCTCAGTCTCCTCAAAAAAAAGAGACGACTCATAGCAGAAGTGCTTTCATAAAATTGTAAAAAGCTTCACACTTTTGATTTTACATACACTATAAAAAATGCTGGGTTGGTTTAATATTTGGGGTAAAATATGGACATCAAATATGGACAAACCCAAAACGTTGGGTTAAAAATGTAATTAACCCAACTGCTGAGTTAGTCCATATTTGACCCAAAGTTGAATTGAAACTACCCAGCATTTTTTAGAGTGTTTACATTTTAACTGCCCCAACGTAACCATTTATTTTAGCTTTTGTTATTATTTTTTCAAAAGGACAAGTCAAAAATTATGTCATAAATCATGTTAATTGAGCTGACTTTGTTCTAAACCTGAATATTCCTTCAGTCCAACTGCAGTGGTTAATCACTTAATGTGTGTAGTAAACACATGTGGACACTTGTAGTGTCTTTACTATAAAGAATGACAGAAAGGGAGTGAAAGAGATCAAAGAAATGTTCATGGATCGCTTCAAAGGAGAAAACTTTAGAGAGAGAGAGTGAGTGAGAGAGAGAGCGGGAAACTGTCGAACCAAGTCTGCTCTGTCATCGTTGCCCATAGTAAACGTAGACCTTACCATGACAGAGGCTGCAGAACAAGCTCACCCCAATTTTAAAAGGTTAACTGTCAATAGCCGCTTTTCCATCTTCGGGCCGAACGGTTCTAAGAACGGTAAGGAACGGTTACCATTATTTCCACTTGAGCCTGGTACAGCACGGCATGATTACAGGCGTCCATTCCTGCTTAAAGTCTCTGTACAATCTACTCCAGGCCCCCTAGCATGCTCTTTTGTGAGTTGTAAAATCAAAACTTTCAAATCAAAAAGCAAAGTTTGTTATACTTAACTTTTTATATACTTTTTCTGTAGCCTGACATGTTCTTTCTTGAGAAGTTTTCAAACAACTTCCTTTATTTGAATGTGTTAAGAGAAAACTTTGTACACTGGTATGTAAGTAACATTTCTAACATCTAAATATGGATGTGTGTCTCTGAACATCAAGAATTCATGCACTTTCATACTTGCATCAAACTCAAATCATGAGTGAAATAATTCTGTGCAAGTTCTATGACAAGTTTTTAGTTCTTCAGTAGAAAAAAAATGCTAGTTTCAACATCAGAAGTAAATAAATAACACTGAGTGAGAGAGCATGTTCACGTTAATAAACAAGACAACATTTTGTAATGTTGGTTTGCAAGACTAATCAAAACTAAAGTCAAGTCAAAAGGACTTTTTTTTTTGGAGCTTAACAGATATGGTGACAATGAAGAGCTGCATCCTCCATCTATGTCTACTTTTTGTTCTTTAGACTTTTACTTTCTATTTTGTTTTTTAATAATGTCAAATGGTGTTTACAGATGCATCACAGGAGAATTCTGTCATTTTTTAGTGAAGGTCATGACCATTTCTATCACAGTGTCATTTTCACATATCAAATTATGCATTGTGTTTAATAGGATTCAGTGTTTTTTTTTAATCTAATCATTTAAAGTAATCTTGGTAACACTTTACAATAAGGTTCATAGTTAACATTAGTTAATCTATTTATTAACATGAACTAACAATGAGCAATAAATTTTTTACAGTATTTATTAATCTTTGTTAATAAAAATCCAGTTGTTCATTGTTTGTTCATGTTAGTTCACAGTGCATTAACTAATGTTAACAAATACAACCTTTGATTTTAATAACATATTAGTAAATATTGAAATTAATATTAACTAAGCTTAATAAATGTGGAAGAAGTGTTGTTCATTCTTAACTAAGGTAGTTAACTAATGTTAACTACTGAACCTTATTGTAAAGTGTTACCGTAAACTTTTAACATTTATCGATTTAAAGGCACAGTATGTAATTTTCGCTGTTAGAGGTCCGTCCACAAAGGCGTGGCTTGATGACGCTGTGAAAGAGTGTGGAATGATGGGAGTTGTCGTCTTCACCTCCGTTGCCGGTGGAAATCTCACAAATCATGTTCATGGATGAGGTAATGAAATAAAGTTTTATAACCGTTACATTTGATCACATGCTATTATTTTTATTCGAATGAATTAGCCGCAAGTAACGTAATGTTTAATGCTAAATTACTATTCATACATGTCGGTTTATTTGTGGAATTAAATGGTGACACAGCACAGTTTTGTGTGTTCAAAACAATCATACTAAAAGTGCATTTGAACGTACCCAGAGCATTTTCAAAAAGACAGACTTTTTTATAACATACTGTATTTAATTACACTGCCATAGACTTGTTCACCAGACTTGTTAAACAGTGTTAGGAAATGCCACACCGATATTCATCCTAGTTTTATTTCTCCTCTTGTCTAAAACTCTTCTTGGGTCATTCGATTCACCCATACATGTATGTTTCTTGGAGAACGACATCAGAGTGGCATGCTAGACGCTACATCTACTACTTCTGCATTTTTCATGAGCATTTTTCTTGCACTTATCAGAAGGAGGGGCTTCATTGATACCAAACATTGTTAATAACAGACTAAGAAGAGAGGTGCTGCTACAATGTAAAATATGTAAATGAAGAGTTTGGTTCCAAAACGCAATAAATCCATTTAGATTAATTTGAGTAAAAATGTGTTTTCTTTACCAAGAAAGTGGAAAGATGAAAACCACTATTTTCTGTTTCAAACTTTCACATAGCATTTGTAGGTCATAATAACAAAAAAAATTAAAATCCAGGTTTTGATTTTCAAAGATTTATTATAAAAACGGATTATTTTTTTCCCCAAAATGCAATAAATCCATTTAAAAAAAAATCTAAATGCAATTAATCCATTGAATCAATATAAAAGTTTTTTTTTTCATATTGAAACTGTTGAAAATACACAACAACGTAAGTTTATTAGTATAATATTTTTTATTAAGAACTGTAAAGAAGATTGAAAACATTTTTCCTCCTCCCGAGTGCCTCATCTTCTTAATCTCCTCACGTAAATGATTCGATTTCGATGCCTTGCGTTTCTTACCCACCGCAGAAACAACCACAGGTTCATCAATGCCTCAAAATTATTCATTTTTTTGTTTGTTTGTTGATCGAAAAGTACAAAATCGATAAGAAAACTAGGAAGCCGGGTGTATTTAAAGCGCTTCCGTTACTGTTTACATTGCGTGGAATGGTGCGTTGTGATTGGTTGAGAGCGGATATATCGCATTCTGCAGAGAAGGGAGACTGGCGTTTGTCGCGGTTTGGAAAGAAAGGGAGAAAACATGACAGAATAACACCGCGGATATCGCATTTTACTTAAAATTAAACATTGACTTTTCAATACCAATCAGATACAATACTGATTTTTGCAGTAACTAATTTTTTTTCAAAATGGCGTTTATCGCGTTTTGGAACCAAACTCTTCAAATTATAATAATGTCTTTTGAGAATTCAAGCATGAAAACCTATTCTAGTCGACTTTGTAAAAGGGCATAATATAAAATTCAATCCAACAGCATACAGATTTGTAACAACATGAGGCTAAGTAAATAATGACAGTGATGTTAATTATGGGGTTAACTGTTGCTTCACTTGATCTGTAATCTCATTTTGGCCGGTTCCAGCAAATATGTGCGTCTGCGTCTGCTATCTCCATGATAGCAGTAAACTGATGCACCAGGTGAGAAAGTGTGTGGCTCCTTTCCAACCATGAAAGAAACAGACTATGAAGCTCCCCGCTGGAATCCAAGTTATTCTGGCAGCGGGCAAAATGTTTTGGTCGCTCTTCCTATTGCAAATTGGCTGTGGCTTTGGATTGTCAGTTACACTACTGCATTTGCAGAATGCCTCAGAATACACAAGGCCTCAGAAGCTTAGAATCATATATCCATCAAATCTGAAAATTCAATCAGCGCACAAGGCCGACCCTTCTCCAGATGCCTGACATTCAGTGTCGCACCCAACACGCGCCAGAAATAACAAAATATGTTTCTCAAAATAGTTGATTTAGAATAGCAGAGATTAGCCGTAAGCCACTGGGTAGAGATGGGAAATGGCAATAATGAAACATGACATGGCGGAGCCTGCAGGCAAGGATTGTGTTCTGAAGGTTATGTCACCCCTCAGCACTTCTCCGTAGGCTTTCTTGGAAAAGTAAAAAAGGTTATCTCATTGAGAGAGATGAATGTGCTATCGGGATGAGGATTGAATGCATGTAAATGACAGCAGAGCTTCAGATCAGGTAATAGAGCTGCTCGCTCTGGGCTGAGGAAATGTGTTGCAAAGCTGTAAATTATCTGATAGACTCACGGCTATGGAGGGAACGTGCAAAATCTACTGTTTCTACAGCCGTGATGGTCATGCCTAAGTTCCTGTGGGTGCACAGGCTGTTATGCGACCATGGCAACCAGAGATGCTGGATTCATAATTGCAGATGCAGTCAGGAGATGACCAGGCGGATGTGTAGGTGTTTCTACAGCAGAACCATGAGAATTTATGTGCAATCAAGTGAGCTATTTTATCTCCTGACACACACTGTAAATGTATACCTTTTTTCTTGTAACAAATTACAGTTTTTCTCGATTGCTAAAACACTGAATCCCATTCTCTGAACCAAATTCTCAATATCCTAAACCAATAGCCTAAAGCCCCGTTCACACCGCCAGCGACACGCAGCGACAAAGCGACATGATCCCATTCATTTCAATGGAGCGCTGGCGACATCCGGCGACACGAGCGACAGTGACCGTTGGCGACAGAATGTGGGCGTGTCAAGCGACAAGAGACAAGCGACAAAAGTTGAGAAATTTCAACTTTATGCAAATGAGAAGCGATTTTCGTGAGCAACAACCAATAGGAAAGAAGACTTTCAGTGGAGCTCACGTGGAGTGCAGGCAAGACAGAAGAGGTTGTGGGAGATTTCACTGTTTTATATGATTTGACTGTAACCACATACATGGATATAATAAAATGACGAATGGAAAAGAAACTGTCGACAGTCTCAGTGAGTTTAATTCATATAAATTTATAGTTCGAGTGTTGTAATTTTATGATGCAAGTTTAGCACTGCAGCAGATCATTTTACAGTTTCCCTGCATTATGTTGACTATTAGGGACAAGAAAATTGATTATTTGTCAAATTCGAATGACGTTTTAGTAATTTATGACAGAATGAGTGAGTTTAATTTGTTGATTGGTCGATCGTTAATCTAGTAAATTATTTAATCCACTGAACACTGCTGTGGTAATATAAAAACACTCTCCCAACAGCATACGGTTTCTTTTGAGCCTAATTCCTAGTCAAATTAAAATGATATAGTTGTATATGTCACTTCTGATGGTATTTTGTGTAGATATATGGCTAGACGTGCAGTCTACCAATAACATTAGAGCGACAGCACTACGAACGCCCACAAGTGACTTCACAGTACAGAGACTAGCGACATGTAGCGACAAAATCGCTGGCGGTGTGAATGGGGCTTAAAGCTCTTTCTGTGAAACAAGTTCACATAGTTAAGACACCATTTGCAAATCTCATGCACACTTTTTTGCAAATCTCTAAACACATTCTCACTCACTAAAACACATTTTGCACTGTGGTGTACTTATGTTTCGAAACGCTAAACACAGGAAGGCAAATGTTAAACACAACTACAACACAGTTTACACACAACGACTCAAAATTGTTCTCACTTGTGTCTAATGATGCGACCAAACCAACTGTACACAATACAAGTCAGTTCAGAGTGCCAAAATTGACTCAAAATGTTGCACTGAATGTTGATACCAACAATGGATTGAAGCAATATAAGAGGGAGAGGAGGAAGAGTATGTGTAAAAGGTGGTGGACAAGGAGGAAGAGGATGAGGCAGAATGAATCTCTCACTGACTTTGATTTTGTGGTTACACAACTCTTTTGAGTATACTGCAACATGCTTTTCAGTTAGAGTTGTTTAACCTAAATGGCTTTTGCAGTTGGGTTACTGTATTTTCACAGTAAAGTGCTGAATTTACAGACATTCAATAGGCCTACTATACAATATTCAGTACAATACTATTCTTGCTTGCAGTGCATACAGTATACAATTTTTCAGCTTACTGCTGTAAGTTGTGATTACTATACTTTTTTTTTTATGTAATTGCAAAATGTGTTTACATTGTTACAATATACTTTTTTCTGTAACTACATGCTTTGGATTCTTTTGTCTCCATCTTTTTGATGCTGTGTCTAATGAATGATCTGTTTATAATATTGACTCGCTGTGTGTGTGATAAAATGCACAGATAAAATGGTTGAGGCAATTGTTTGATTCGGACAGAAGAGTCAGAGGTTCTCTTAATGTAGTTTGAAGATTTTGTTTCGTGTTTAAGGTTTTGAGAAAGTGGGTGATGGTTTCGAGAAATGTGTTTTAGCAATTCAGAAAAACTTTACGTTAGTTTCTTTATCAAGGACCGGAAGTTGCTGTGACAATTCATCAATTATCACACACCTGTTTGCCATCCAGTTTGTTATCACAGTGTATTTAAGTTCCTCTTGTGTTGCTGTTCAGTTGTCAGTAATTGTTTATGTTTACAGAGTTTACACTGTTACGTGTGTGGAGTATTCTCTTTGGAACTTGAAAAATGTGACTCTTGTGTTCACCAAGGCTGCATTTATGTGATTACAAATACACTAGCACATTACTACAATTTAATTGTTTTCCATTTTAATATATTTTTAAATGCAGTTTATTCCTGTGTCCAGAGTCACATAAATCAGAAATCATTCTAATCTGGTGCTCAAGAGACATTTCTTATTATCACCATTGAAAAACAGTTGGGCTGATAAAACAATGATATTTTTTTTTCAGGATTCTTTGATGAATAGAAAGCACTTATTTGAAAAGAAATATTTTAACTAGGGCTGTCAGGTAAACGCGTTATTAACGGCGTTAACGCAAACCCATTTTAACCGCGTAAATTTTTTTATCGCGCGATTAAAGGTCTTTTTGGCCTAGCAAACTTTGTAGTTTTTTTCACATGCTTTTGCAACTGGACGCGGCGCGGCGCTATGAAACCCATTCATTTCAATGGCTTGCTCCGCGCGAGGACGTTTTGTTGCTTCGTCGACCAAAGCGCAAGCGGATCTAGCTAGACCGGAAACAAAACAACAGGCACGCCGCCGCACACACTCGTTTGGGTTTGCTAGACGGCCAAATAGTTGGTTAACGTTACGTTTTGAGTGGATGACGAGCGCGAGACGCCGAAATGGATGCCAATAAGATTCTGAATGCCAATAAAATTCTTTTAAAAAGTTGCCGAATGGTTCCATTGACAAGACCAAAGTGATCTGTGTGTTTTGTCGTTGTGAACTGAGCTATCGTCATCGCAGCACGTCCAGTCTGAAACACCACTTGATGATGGCCAAACACACACACACACACACACACACACACACACACACACACACAGCTGATGCGAATCCTCCGCCCCCTCGTCAATATCAGGACCTCGTCAGTATTTCTTTCACCCTTTTATTGATGAGAGATTATTTGCTCCAAGTGAGAATGTTAGTGTGAAATTGAACACTGTATATGTCAATGTTGTTTTCAATAAAAAACATTTGCACAGAGCAAGCCGATCCACTTTTCCATGTTGATAAGAGCATTAAAATGAGAAAAAATAATGGGACAAAAAGAAATCAAGAGTAGATTTAGAATAGATAAAAAATGTGCGATTAATTGCGATTAATCGCGAGTTAACTATGACATTAATGCGATTAATCGCGATTAAATATTTTAATCGTTTGACAGCACTAATTTTAACATAATACATATTCTTACAAACAAACAATGTAGGATATACAGACAGATATGCAGATGCTATACATGCCAGAACAGCATGTTTTACCCTTAAATCATTAGCTCTTCTTTGTAGGGATAAAAGAAAAAAAATCTTAGCCATTATAGAAAGTTGCATAAGTTTAGAATATATTTTTGCTGTTTAAAAAATGTCTGGGGACTTTTAACTTCTGAAAGTTACAGTATATTTCCATATAGGCTACATGTTGTTCTTTTATCTAAAAAGATCAAGGATAATTTGATTCCTTATGATATATGACCCCTTTAAAATATGCTTTGAATTAAGAATCATGTTTCAGAATTTCTCCTCATAGGAGCAGGCTTTTTCAGGACAACAGACTTTTTCCTTTTAGAAACAAAGGATAATCATCCACTGTTATTTAGTAATAAAGGTCATTGGAGTTTGAGTTGTTCATTCAAAATCACTTTCAATGTAATGTAACAATACTATTAAAAAGAGGAAAATGTTAGGACAACTGTAATTACTGCCATTCATTCAGAAGCAAGGATTCAGCTGGAGGACAATAGTGGATTAAATGAGGGAATGTCTATACAAAGCCACTCTGGACCACTTGGTCTCTTATATAATTTCCTCTCCCAAACGATCCAAAAACTCCAACCACAGTCCAAAGCCTGTATTATTAAATGAACAAGCAAAATTGCTCCCAGATCATCAACAAACAGCTTCTACTGGCATTCTGGATAGTCTAAGGCGCAACACTGTGCACAGCTACACACAATAGCCCCAAACAATATTAACTAAACAAGACATTTTAGAAACTGTCATTGTCTATAAAGTTTGTAGACCGTTGAAAGCGAGCTTGTGTATCTGAAAATGACAATGTTATTATTTTGTCATCAGAACGCTGGAACCTACATCCTTACATATTTCATGAACGAATGATTTTGATGACAAGCGTAAATCCTAACCTGACTAATGTAGATTTCTATTATAGATTATAAATGGAATCCAGCTCTACCATTTATTTAATTTCTTATTTTTGGCATGGAGCAATATGCACATTTTCTCAGCATTTCAAAGTTATTTATTTATTCAGAAAATGCTCATTTTCAAGCTATACTTTACACCTATATTCAAAGACAATATATTGACTTCTAAATCCACTTTTTAGTATTAACTGTCATAAAATGTCTTTTTTTCATTTAGGTGATTTTATTTTTTCTCTATAAATATTTATATATGTGGTTAAATACAATTAATTCCACAATTTGTCATATAATATAATTAATTAAACAAATATTTTAATATCACAATATTGAAAACACCACTATCATTGCCAATAGATGACATTTTCATAGCATGGAGAAAGTGAATCAAGCTTATCCCTTGAATGGGTTCTTATTTTGCAGTCTCATTCACTCTCAGCAAAGATTACTTTCAGCTTTTGATATTTAATATATGTCAAGAGAATTCATGAAAATGTGCTAAATCTACTAGCCTGGCTCCGCCCTCCAATGTACTTCCGCTCAATTTTCATTTTCCTTCAGTACTACGTCTGGGATTGTGCTGTATTCTTTGGCTTTCTCCAAGGGGGTAATCCACCAGCCGGAAACTGAAGCTTTGCTTGGGGGCCGCCATTGGCTAGCAAGCCTTCACCTGCTGTTAGCATTCCATTGACTCCCATTCATTTTGGCGTCACTTTGACAGCGAATAACTTTACATCTGAGGCGTCCAAAGACTCCATTTGTCCATTATTTATTTCTAAAGAAACACGACAATGTATAAAAGGCTCCATTACTTTGTATCTTACGTTATGGCCTCGTAGAAGCCATTTTTGTAAAAAATAGGCTAACGATTGCGTCATAACCACGGGACTCTGTCGCACATTAGAGAAATTACTGTATAGACAGAAGGAGAAGCTTGTAGGCAATCTTTGGACATGGAGGCATAAAGTCAAGGGAGAAGCCCATAGATAGTCCATAAAAGCAACGGGACAAAATATTTCAACAACAGATTTGTTTCAGATATCAATTCAGATTTGTCTTGGCACAGCTACTAGAAGACTTACAACTGTCAGAACGGTTGCTCACGTCACATCTACGTCGTCAAGCTCAGTTTGAGCCTACGCAGTCGCTCAGTCATCAGAAAGTGAGTGCTTCTATGGGCTTCAATTTTCTCTGTTGAAATCTATGGGGTCGCTGTGTCCATTTCTTTTACTGTCTATGGTTTTCTCCGGTCAATTTTTTACCGGGCCAATCAGCGAACAGAGGGAGTGGCTGAGAACGATGAAGTTGATGTCGTGCGCTAGTTTGAGAGGTCATACGTCACGACCAAACGTCAGCGATTGGGCATGGCAGATCCAGAGTGACTCTGGGCAGATCCAATAGTTTTAGACTTCAACAGAGTACCCGCCTACAATGAAGTTAACGCTTGTCAATGGAGCAATGCCAGACTCTATGTACAAATGAAATGTACGAGAGTCTGGTGGGACCAGGCTACACTCAAAAAAATTATATGTTGGCTTTACTTAACTTTTTTATGTAAACAGGTTCCACCGGTTCCACATAACTATGTTTCGTTAAACAAACATAATATGTTTATGTAACTTCAACATCATGGAATTTGGTCATTTTAAGCGACCCAAATAAACTCTGAGCTAATGTGGTAATTAAGTGAATAATTGAGTGATGATTGAGCATTATTGAAGACACCTGATTTTAACAAGCAGAATCTCTGAAGGAGAAAACTGGAATGTTTAAGTCACCATTATGGAGATAAGTGTGTGTTTTAGTTGGGCTCTTGACCATTAACTTATTAACTTTAGATTTTGTTTGGTTGCTGTACATGAGTTATAACAGCCGGATGAACAATGAACTAAGGAGATCTGATGGTGTTGGTTGTGATTTAACATAATCATTATTTCACAATCATTTGACCTCAATCACTGAACTTATATTGAACCCAATTTCTGAGTTAAGTTTACCTTACTGTCATTGTAGAGCATACTATTTTTAGGCTTTTCAAGGAAATTCAAATGATCAAATCAAGAAATACAAAATAAACTTCTTAAAAAATATCCTGAGTAGGCACAAACAGACATCAAGAATCAGCATATGAATCTCAGCAATGGTGACAAACAGATCATAAGCTCATTATTTATTCATGCAGCAATGCATGATGGGAGCCATGAATGAGTTTTGATTGGTGGCACCCAGAATGCACTGCAACATGCTTTATAATTGTCACCATTGTTGAGATTCACAGGCTGATTCTTGATGTCTGTGTGTGCCTACTCAAAATATTATTTTAGGAAGTTTCTTTTTTATTTATTGATTTGATCATTTAAATTTCATTGAAAAGTCTAAAAATAGTATGCTCTACAATGACAGTGCTGCTATTATTCGTAAGGTAAACTTAACTCAGAAATTCGGTTTAATATAAGTTCAGTGACTCAGGTCAAATGATTGTGAAATAATGATTATGTTAAAACACAACCAACACCATTAGATGACCTTTGTTTATTGTTCATCCGGCTGTTATAACTAAACAAACAAAATCTAAAGTTAATAAGTTAATGGTCAAGAGCCCAACTAAAACAAACACTTTTCTCCATAATGGTGACTTAAACCTTCCGGTTTTCTCCTTCAGAGATTCTGCTTGTTAACATCAGGTGTCTTCAGTAATGCTCAATCATCACTCAGTTATTCACTTAATTAACTCTTTAGCTCAGAGTTTAATTGGGTCGTTAAAATGACCAAATTCCATGATGTTGAAGTTACATGAACATATTATGTTTGTTTAACGAAACATAGTTCTGTGGAACCGGTGGAACCTGTTTACATAAAAAAGTTAAGTAAAGCCAACATATCATTTTTTTGAGTGTATAAATCTGCCACAAACAAAAAAAATCTACATTGTACAATTGTAAACGAAATTCAACCCCCATTACAAATCAGGTTTATTGGCAAAATGTACATACTTTCAGCTGTTTGCAATGAACAAAACAAAAGTAATTGAAATAGCTCAACACAGCAAATGTTTCAAGAGGTTTCCACAAATTCACCTGGGTCACGTGAAAAGTTGAACATAGTATGAAAATGTAAATCACCTTTGCAAAATGGAAAGGTTTTTTCTGGCCATGGTGATATGACACGTACAGACCATATGCTCTATTGTTTCATTCTCCATCATTGAATGTGCAAGATCTCTGCTTAACTTAAAATGAAAGGTTGCGACATCAGTTAAAGGATGTGCTGAAAACATATTCTAGAATGTATAAGGCTTTTCCCACTATGGGTAGGATTACTATAAATATAAACACACACACACACACTCACCAGCCACTAGGTACTGGGGTTGCACAGACTAGTCGTATTTAATGTTCTGCCATGACGCTTTAAGCTTGATGCCGACTAGTCGCTGATCATGGCCTATAAAGGGTGCATCAGGATAAGAAATCTTGCAAGTCAAACAATTAAAATGACAAATAAATGCATACTCCGAAAGCGCTCCACAAGACATGTTTGATTATACCATCTGAATGATCAAAATTGATCAGGAGAACGCACGTTTTATAAAGCTTATTGTACACGTAAGTTAATCGCCATTCTAAACTGCTGCTGCATTACGCGCACATACACAGACAGCAGTGTGCATATCATGTGACAACCCGATCACACAAAATGCGTCTCTGTAGCACGCAGTGTGTTTATCGTGTAATTTATACGCGAAAATGAGTTTTTACGTGCATAGGATACGCATGGGTTGGTTAGGGTAGGTTTAGTAGTGGTGTGGTGTGTATTACACGCAAATGAACTGCGTATCAATGCACGCGAAAACTGCGTATCATATGCACGTAAAAACTCATTTTCGCGTATAAATTGCACGATAATAGACAATGCGTGCTATAGAGATGCATTTACGTGAGGCTGCACGTGAAGATCGTGCACGCTCAGAATCATTCAGTAGCGCAGCAATGTATTTTCAACACTGTTCTGTGATTTATCAAAAAAATAGCTTAGAAACTGAAGTTCTAGCATATATTACCTAGTAACTAAAACCAACAGCTGCACTATTAGTAGAGAGATGCTGCCAGGTAGAATTACTTCTCACGCAATCACTCTATCCCTAATGCATTCATATAAATGTAATAATCTTTACTGTGCTACTTTTTCTGTATCTGATTTAGGATGTATATAATGACCCAAATACAAAAGAATTGATAAAAATAAGCTGTTATGGAGGAGTGCTGTGTTTTATGCCATAGCTGTGCACAAGCAACCGGTATGCGAGTCTCAGCTCTAGATTCAGGCTTATTTGTTCAATAATGACATCATATGCGACTAGTCGACTTTGACTTGAGTTTAATCACATAAATGTCGATTTTAAAAAATCTGAAGTCGATCAACCTTGCTAGTATTAGGTTGGACCCACTTTTGTCATCAGAACTGCCTAATTCATTGTAGCATAAATTCAACATGTTGCTGGAAACATTCCTCAGAGATTTTGGTCCATATTGACATGATAGCATCACGCAGTTGCTGCAGATTTGTCGGCTGCACATCCATGATTTGAATTTCCTGTTCTACCGCATCCTAAAGGTGCTCTATTGGATTGAGATCTGGTGACTGTGAAGGCCATTTGAATGTAGTGAACGTATTAGGTTACTTGACTGTAACCCTGTTCCCTGAAAAAGGGGGAACGAGATGCTGTGTTTCATTATGCGCAGCATCTCGGTCCCACTTTTTCAGGGAACAGGGTTACAGTCAAGTAACCCGAGACGTTCCCTATCAAAAGCTACACTCAATGCTGAGTTTCATTGACGCTGATGGGAACAAGAATACCAATGCAGCTGCACTGGAAAGTGTCTGCTTCGTAAAATCTTTCCCAAATCTGTCTTCAGGGTGGAGTTTCCATTCCCCGTGTGTCACAGCCTGCCTGATATTAAGTCTTCTCCCACAATCATATGCCATGGAATGTAAATCGCCCTGAGGGAGAGGAACCTGTCCTGAGCCCAAACCAGAACCTGCTGCACAAGCCTGTTCAGGCGGCGCAAACGCAGTCTGCCTTGGCGATTTATGTAAGCAACTACCAGGGTGTTGTCCATGGTAGGTACATGACATGGTAGCCCCTTAACTGCTGGAGGAAGTACATCAGGGCAAGAAGTAAAGCTATCAATTCAAGGCAATTGATGTGCCAATCGAGATGATGACCTCTCCAGATCCCTTGGGCTGGATGGCCATCTAAGACTGCACCCCAGTCAGCTCCAGTTTGGATCCAGTCTCTTATGAAGAGTTCAGATGCCCCAACACCTTTGAATAGATGACTCCAACTCCTGTAAGGACTTCAGATGAAGCAAACTCTGAATCAACATCCACCAAAGTATATTTCATATAGGATATATAGAAAATATGGCAAAGGGGCTCAAAGTGTGCCAAGAAATTAAAATCCCAGTAGATCAGCAGTATCTGAAATACTCAAACCAGTGTTCTGACGATCTGTGCTACCCGCTCACATTGTGCTAAATCTGATAGCATTTTTTTTTTTCAGAACACCGGCCTGTCTGGCACCAACAACCTTGTGTGTGTGTGTGTGTGTGTGTGTGTGTGTGCACGTACAAGGTCTATATGTGCAAAATGTATTGTAATGTACACTATTTTTAATATTGTATAAATGCATACAGTACATATACCAATATATATGTATAATTTAATCTTTTAAAGTTGTCCTTTAAAGTTGATAATATTATGGTAACACTTTACAATACAGGTGCACTAATAAGCATTAATTCATGCTTAACTAATGCACAGATACACTCACCTAAAGGATTATTAGGAACACCTGTTCAATTTCTCATTAATGCAATTATCTAATCAACCAATCACATGGCAGTTGCTTCAATGCATTTAGGGGTGTGGTCCTGGTCAAGACAATCTCCTGAACTCCAAACTGAATGTCAGAATGGGAAAGAAAGGTGATTTAAGCAATTTTGAGCGTGGCATGGTTGTTGGTGCCAGACGGGCCGGTCTGAGTATTTCACAATTTGCTCAGTTACTGGGATTTTCACGCACAACCATTTCTAGGGTTTACAAAGAATGGTGTGAAAAGGGAAAAACATCCAGTATGCGGCAGTCCTGTGGGCGAAAATGCCTTGTTGATGGTAGAGGTCAGAGGAGAATGGGCCAACTGATTCAAGCTGATAGAAGAGCAACTTTGACTGAAATAACCACTCGTTACAACCAAGGTATGCAGCAAAGCATTTGTGAAGCCACAACACGCACAACCTTGAGGCGGATGGGCTACAAACGCAGAAGACCCCACCGGGTACCACTCATCTCCACTACAAATAGGAAAAAGAGGCTACAATTTGCAAGAGCTCACCAAAATTGTTGCCTGCTCTGATGAGTCTCGATTTCTGTTGAGACATTCAGATGGTAGAGTCAGAATTTGGCGTAAACAGAATGAGAACATGGATCCATCATGCCTTGTTACCACTGTGCAGGCTGGTGGTGGTGGTGTAATGGTGTGGGGGATGTTTTCTTGGCACACTTTAGGCCCCTTAGTGCCAATTGGGCATCGTTTAAATGCCACGGCCTACCTGAGCATTGTTTCTGACCATGTCCATCCCTTTATGGCCACCATGTACCCATCCTCTGATGGCTACTTCCAGCAGGATAATGCACCATGTCACAAAGCTTGAATCATTTCAAATTGGTTTCTTGAACATGACAATGAGTTCACTGTACTAAAATGGCCCCCACAGTCACCAGATCTCAACCCAATAGAGCATCTTTGGGATGTGGTGGAACGGGAGCTTGGTGCCCTGGATGTGCATCCCACAAATCTCCATCAACTGCAAGATGCTATCCTATCAATATGGGCCAACATTTCTAAAGAATGCTTTCAGCACCTTGTTGAATCAATGCCACGTAGAATTAAGGCAGTTCTGAAAGCGAAAGGGGGTCAAACACAGTATTAGTATGGTGTTCCTAATAATCCTTTAGGTGAGTGTAATACTGAATTACTGTGCAACTAATGATTATCTAAGCTATTCATGAATGATTACCACATTAGGAACTAATTAAGAGTCTGTATGGTTAATGTATTAGTTCATACATGAATTGTTATTAAATAAATATGTAATTGTGAATTAATTCCCTAATAACTACATTTTTTTAACTAATAGTGTTAATTAATATGTTAATTACCAGAATGAGCCAAAGCCTTGTATTTCAACTTCCAGATAATACAGGTACACTAATATACATTAATACATGATTAATTACTTCATTGTTAGTGCAAATTCATGTGTAAATTACTACAATTACTAAATGACTAGTTAATAACGATGTGCCTCAACAAGTAAAGTCATAACATAATGATACCTTAATGATAATCATTAGCTAATGATTAATTAAAGCAGACAACTGGAAGTTGAAGTGCATAGCTTTGACTAATTGTGGTAATTAACACATTAATTTAGACTATTAGTTAATAAAATATGTTATTAAGGAATTAATACACAATGGTACATTGAATTAATAGCAAATCATGTATTACTTAATCTATTAATCATATAGACTCTTTATTAGTTGCTGATGCAGTAATCATTAATTAATGGTTTAGTTCTTCATGAATCATACATTAACTCATGATTATCTATGCATTAGTTAAACATGAATTAATGCATATTAGTGCACCCGAATTGTAAAGTGTTACCAATATTATTATCAGAATTTGATGCAGCTCGTCATCACAAATAATTATTTTTTGCTATCTACCAAATGCAACAGCAGACTTTAAAAAATAAGACTTTCATTTGAGAATGAATATTTATTGATCCAGTATTACCTCGCATAGGGTTCTAAACTGGTTGGCTCCTTCATTTTGGCCACAGTCTTGTAATTGTGTTATCATGGAGTGGTATTGATTGTCTTTAAACCTAAAGTGCACATACAGTTACAAATTGATAATGTTGCCCTTGCATTAGGACTATTCAAAGACTGAATGGTTCTGCTTGTACCAGTAATGATAGAGGTAGTTACCGCTCTTAAATAATGTTTCCATCATACTTAGGAGCTCTACTGTTTAACTGCTGTCTCCTCCACATTATGAACTCAAGGTATTCTGGTCCATGTTCATAGGATAAGTCTTTCCTGAGGCCAATAACTTGATAAGAGCCAGCTCTTTATTTGATTGTAAGTTTTAAGATGTTCCTTAACTTTAAAATTAGATTTTAGAAAAGAACATGCTGCTTCTACTGTTGTTTTGGTTTGTTTCTCTAACGAAAAAGTATCATGCCCTAACCTTTTTGTTATTTTGGAGATGTACAAGGGTGATGAAATGGCCAATCATGGGTACAATTATTGGAAAGATTTTGGTATTGCTATAATAAACCTACAAAACAGATTTAATGACTTAAAGCAGGGGTGTCAAACTCAGTTCCTGGAGGGCCACTGTCCTGCAGAGTTTAGCTCCTAATTGAACACTCCTGAAACAGCTAATCAAGCTCTTCAGGATTACTAGAAATGTCCATGCAGGTGAGTTGGAGCTGTGCTTATTGTGATTGATTATTTTTGACTAAATAAATAAATACTGTCAGTTTGTGCACTAGTTCTAGGGATTGTTCAGTGATTCTTTCAGTAGATTATATCGATAGGCCAGTAGTTGGCAATAAGTGAATATATAGTTCAGTCAAGAAACTCTAGGGGCCCTATACAGGTACACCAGGTGCACTGCAGTGCCAATCGTGACGCAAATGTTTTTTTGATAGTTTCAGCCTGACGCAGTTATCATTTTCCCGTCCTGCGCCACGTTGTTTAAATAGCAAATGTATTTGTGCCCATTTGTGCGCCCATGGGCGTGCTGGTCTGAAAACGACTGCGTTGCTATATTTTGAGGCAAGTGAAATAGACTGCGTCAACAAAAACCTGGTCTAAAGTCAATGGCGCAATAATTTTTTTGTTATTTAAAGAGCACGTTACTAATGTGCGCCTAAAGTATGGTGCGAGCGCAACTGGTTTTTAAAGGGAATAGGAGATGAGACTCAGGTTGGTTTATTTCACTTTACGCCCAAAACACACCCAATTACTCCTTAAGAGAATAGGGACAACCCTTTTAGACCATGCGCCGCGCGCACCGACCATTTTTCCCATCGTTAAACTGGCAAAAGTGGATTTGGACACACCCTAAGTGCAGGGCTCGAGCTAAATTGGAGTCTGCTGGTTCTGCAGTCAATGAGCTCAGCTTAACTTTTAAATAGTTTGGTCCTGTTTTGCAGTGAGCAGTTTTGCGGTGTGCTAAGAAACCCTCCACCTCCCCAAGTTCCACCTATACAGATCTGCTATGGGTATTTTCATGTGTGAGTCATTGAATCATTTATTTAATCAATTCATTCAAAACACTGATTCATTTAGGAATGAAAATAGTGTCTTTCTTTGTGAGTGAGTCATTGAATCTTTGGAACTACACTATTAGCATTAACGGAGCAAAAAGAGATACATTCGAAAATATTTGGAAATACAGCATATTTGAATGTGAAGCAGCACATGAAATTGCTTAATTATGCCCAATCGTATGGCTGGTAGAACTTTTTATTCAAAATATGTAGTATTTATATAAACACTGAATGTGATGGTTATATTGCATAAAATGGAGGCTAAACAAAAAGTGTAGTAACACAAAATAAATAGTGAACTAACATTTATAAGTTTATTCAAATATCGCCTGTATTTTTATTATGTTCACACAGCAATGCCTGCTGGTAATGCAATTTAGTCTTCCATATATGCACTATGATTCAAGCCTCAAAGTGGAGCTCTATTCTGAGACAGGCAACACACCGCAGTGCTACTGGGACTGCTTCCTGGTGGCCTTTCAAAAATGTGATGTGAACAATTAATTACTGAGACAACTCACGATGACATATTTCATTAACATTCAAAGCATTCCCCAGCCTGCCAGTGCAGCCTGAGCTCCAGTAAGGATGGCAGGGGAAGGACACACAGCTGGAGGGAAGCCAAGTCCAAAACCCAAGACAACTGTGTCTCACTTTCTGAAAAAAGAAATTAACAAATACTAAGTCGTTTCAAGGTCTATGCACTACAAATTAGACAAACACTCTGCGGCACAGGATCGTTGTTCTCACAGAGGGGGTAAGTTAAACTTTGGGTGCTTTAAAGCGGATGCAGACTTATTTGTGAAGGATTTGCTTTAAGAAATGTGCAATAAGGAGCTTGACCTGGCAGTGGACCCAAGAATATAAACCACACTTAAATTTAAATTAATTTCATTGCAATAGATAACAAAAACACCAAAGCAAGTGGTATCTACAAATAAATGGTGTTAAAGCTTTTTTGAAATGCGCTATACTTTCTAAAGGTTAGATACATGTAAAAGAAAAACAACCACTTATTAATTAATTAATTAATTAAAATCTTAATATCCAACAGTATTTCTATTTTTTTTGTTTTTTTTGTTTTTACATTTAAATTTAAACTTACACTTAAACGTTTTTCTTGTAAAGTGTGCTTGTTTTCTTTAAAATGTCACCTTGTTTAATATTTTGTGCGTAATGCAATGACATTTTGAAGCATAACTTTAGTGACCAAATACTTTTTGAAGCCACCTTTAAAACATTGTCCAGTATGCCAAATGTTAGAATATAAAGAATCTGGCAAGTTATTATCTGATCTCTGAAATTTTCATCATCATTTTCAAATTCATTCATTTTCAAAAGGAGAAGGATTCTGTTAAAATGAGGATATACGTATTCATTATGCATATTGTTTTTCTAACCAGCATGACACTCAGTCACAACCACAGCATGAGTTCATGGATTAACACGAGATAGTCTTCAATAGTTAATTCTCCTTGTAACCATAGTAAGTTATTCTCTTAGCTTTCTTCAATGAACAACATCAATCAGCTGATAAACAAGGAGCAAATAACTGGAATCATTCTCTCTTCTACTTTCACTTTTTGTGTGAATATTTTAAAATTAACAATCCCTCACATATTAGAGAAAATACTGCCTTTAGTTTTTGCCCAGACAGCAATTTTACAACTCCAACATTATACATGTCATAAAGACATAATAAAAGTTATAGCTGGTTGACATAAAAATTGATTCTTCCTCCTGTTCAGTAAGCAGATGTTAGTAATTCATGACCTCTGCTATACTGAAAAAAATCTATTGAAACCTTTGTGCCTTGTGACCTTGTTCTTTCTGTAGTATATTAACAACTTAAAACTGCCGTAAATTACATTAACATTGCACTTTAAAGGTCTTATCTCCTTTGAAATGATAGATATACAGATTTGACTTTTTGCATTTTGGGAGGTCATACATTTACTATTAAAATTATGGGTAGACATAGCTTTTAAAATGTATTTTTCCCTAGGGCTGCCAATTTAAGGGACCGTTCACACAAGAACGTCTGAGAAAGTTGTGTGCATGTGTGCGTGTGTGTGTTTGTGTGTGTGTGTGTGTGTGTGTGTGTGTGTGTGTGTGTGTGTGTGTGTGCGTGCCCCGGGCATCCTCAAAAAAAGTATTAACATTACTAGTAATATCAGGTTAGTATTATTAGTATGTATAATTATTAGTGCTGGGCAAGTTAACGCGTTATTATCGCGTTAACGCATTTATTAATTAATGCCGACAATTTTTTTATCGCGCGTTAACGCAGAGGTTTTTTTTGTTTTTTTTTTTGAAAGTCCGTTGCTCACTGCCTCTGAATACACATAGGCCTACAGTCAAACCATGATCACAGGAGGGGTGGGATGTTGGTCAGCCAGCAAATAACCTACCCAAACAAGCAGTGGAGAGGCTTTGGCAGGTTCTCTCAGGTGAACAGAAAGGGAGACAGCGCTCCGCGAGTGAATGACAGGCGCTCTATGGATAGTAACCATGGCACCGGCTTCTGTGCGCTACGCAGCTGTAGCCTTTTTAACTTAAATTAAAATTATACATAACTTTACCTGATAGGCCTGCGTTTAGTTTAGCGGGGATGCTCTGCCATGTGAATTCCCTCCTGTTGATGTCCTGATAACTATTTAGATTCTGGAAACTCACAAACAGCGAGCCGAGGATCAGTCTCTCTTCCAATGATTTGTGCTGCGCGTCGTGTACAAAAAAGTTAGACAATTCAACTTCGGCAACGCGCGGGCGCGTGCGTGAGGCGAGCATGACTGCAACAGTTTCACAGGAACGCACCCGCTTGTCGCTGCACCTGTGCTCGACCACTTCACCTCACTCTAGGCTGATTTATACTTCTGCGTCGGACTTACGCCGGAGCCTCTACGCTATAGACAACGCGTTGGTTTTCATTTATATATCTGCGTCGTTGTCCGCGTTGACGCGCAATTACACATGAGGGAGAGTGTGAAACCCGGGGAGCGGTTCTAGCAATCACAGCGCTTGCGGTACGTGTAGAATTGACGTTACATTTTTGGAGAGATGCACGTCAGGGTACGCGCGCTACACAGCTACGGCGTGAGTTCGATGCAGAAGTATAAATTGGGCTTTACCTCTGTTTAATGTAATCTTACGTGGGAAACCATGGCATGCCATGACCAAACCTAAGCTGCTATCAGAGAAGTAACGTTGGTCGACTTATATCTAGTGATCATGACCCTTTGACTACATAGACTGTTTCTGCTGCTCCCTGATACAAGATACCTGTTCAGAAAAAAAAAAAAACAAGAAAACTGGACTCGTTTTAACAAGCTAGATAAAAGGTAATGCCCTGGCAGTGGCAAATAGCTTTGTTTAAATATTTGATTTGATTACATTAATGTTTAAGTTGAGATTTACAAGAAATATTTTATTGATACTGTGTAAAGGGAATACTGCTGGTATAAAAGCACCTTATTTGTTTAAAGTTTTTGCAAACCACATGTTATTGCACTTTTGTAGCAGTACATTTAAATCAAAAGTGCTCAATACACTAGAATTCATTATTCAATTTTGCGCGTAACAATGCGATTAATCGCGATTAATCGCAAGAAAATCATGCGATTAATCGCGATAAAATTTTTTAATCGTTGCCCAGCACTAATAATTATATGTATGTGTCAGGGTCCTGCCATGACAGTCTTGTCTGTTTTGTCACTGTTTAATGTTTCCTTGTTTGTCTTGTGCTTGAGCACATGGCTTTGTCTTTGTTTGTGTTGGCCATGTGCTCCTCTTATCCCGCCTCCTTGTTTCCCGTTACCACGCCCCCTTGTTTAGTCCACATTTCACTAATTGTGCTCACCTGATCCTCATGTGCTCTGGTCCCTTTATATTGTGCCTTTTTCCCTCTTGTCTTTGCTGGTTTGTTTTGTGTGCTTTGTGGTTTATTCCTGTTTGCCTTGTGTGTATGGTTAAACCTAGATCTTGTTGTGATATTATTGATCTTTCTAGCTCTAGTGTATCATTTTGCCTTTTTCCCTTCCAGTCTTGTTCTAGTTAGTTTTAGTCTTTTGTTTTTCCTCTTTTGATTTTATTTCTACTCTAGATTATCATTCTACTTTAAATTATCATTGTAGTTCTGTCAGTTTATTCTTTTGTTTTATTTTTGGATTGCAAGTTTCAGTAACTTTATTCCTAGTTTTCTTTTGTTTTGCTTCACTAGTCATAGTTCTGTTTCAGTCTTTATTTTCATATTTCCTATTAATTATTATATTGTCTTGCCCTGTTATCTTGTGTCTTGTCTTGTTCATTGTGAGTCTTGTGTTTGTCCCTTCCCTGCATCCTGAGAATTCCTGACCACTGACATTCACTGCATTGCAGCTAGACTGGTGCTACAGCGAAGAGATCAAGCCTCTGGTTCATTGTGTTCCTGCCTGGTCTTCCTCACCATCATTCCATCTGGTGCTGCCTCTACTTCTGCACTCTACAAGCCCGTTTTAACCCAGGACTGATTTCAGTGGTCACCCTCCTTGCCTGTCATCGTGTCGTCAGCCCTACTCTTCGAACTGTTTCACACCTCACTCTCCTTGTTGTGCCCTGTCTACAGTCTTGTTAATAAAACTCCCCTTCACAGCTATTCTGCGCCTGGGTCCTCTTTCAGATTCTGACAGTACCTGACAGTATGTATATTTATAAGAATTATAATTTCACTATTTTATTAGAATTATAATATTATTATTATTATAATTAATTAGTTAAAAGATGCTCAACCATTAAACAAACACATTGTGTGGTAGGGCAGGGATAGTCTTATGTTAAATGATATGGAAATAAGATGCATAATGACAGTATACTTTTAAGGGGACATATTGTGCAAAATTTACTTTTACATGGTTTGAACATAAATGTGTCGGCAGTGTGTACACAACCACTAGCCTGGATGCCAGCCCGAACCCCGCCCACAACATTTTTTGGTCTGGAAGTTGGGTCTGGACTCGATCCATTGAGGCGTAATTATGATCGGTTCAAATTTAGTTGGGCCAATCAAATTGCCAGGGCGGGCTTTATACGATGATGGACAGATTATCTGCAGTTACGTAATCATCACGTTATCAAAGAGCGCTTGGGTTGAACTGGTTTCCCTCAGAGATGACTGCAGCTGGAGAATTGAGATGTATAGATTCCGCTATTGCGTCTGTTGTAAAAGAAATCGACAGCGCATTAATTTTAAAAGACTAACAGAGAACTGCAATCAAGGCATTTGTCGATCGGAAAGATGTGTTTGCCGTCCTTACTACGGGATTCGGCAAAAGTTTATTTTATCAGCTGGCTCCGATGGTCACTAAGAAGATGGGACGCAATGAAAACCCTGCGGTCGTTGTGGTTTCTCCTTTGGTCGCACTCATGGAGGACCAAGTAAAAGAAGCAACACTCATTATTTTACTACTTCTTCCAGCGTGCGTGCAGTTGAACTATACTATGCAACTATGTAGCTGACATACTGCGTTGCTCTGATTGGTTGTAGGTCTATCCAATTGAGTGCAGAGTTGTTGTTTTTTTCCTGGTTCGGTTAAGACACGCCTCATAATCAAAGCCCTGTGGAGCAGTATCAGACTCACATTCTGACTAGAATATGAGTATGACGAAGTCAGGCTACACAACCACCCTATAATGGTAAAAATCCACCCACTTCTTTTTTATGTTCCCAATAAATCATAAACAGTCGCTGCGTCCGAAATTGAATACTTCCCTACTATACAGTATATGTAAAAAAAATATACATATATATGTAAAATGTACTGTTTGTTCGTAAAACAGATGATCTAACGAGATTCTGAAGTGCGCATTCGATGGACACTTTACTATACCATTAGGCCACAGGAGAGAATTTTTGAATGGAACTGAATTGACGCAACTGGCGCTGGTAGGTCACATGACAGTAACAACAATGCAGATGCAGGACGACAGAATCTAATTCACACTACCCCTATTCCTACTATATAGTAATACATAGTTCAGGCATGAAACTGAGGCAATTCAGTTCAGTTCGCACATGGCATCGTTTAGCGTGAATATGAGACGCAGATCGCAAGGCGTCATAACCGTACCCTACCCCAGACCTAAACCTACCCATAACAGTGCGTGTTATTTAGACGTTAAAGGATGCCATGTGCGTAAGATTTCGACGAAATGTCATATGGCGTCACCTATATGACGCCAAAGGATGAAAATGCGTTGATTTGCTCAGCAGCAGCGTAGCAGATCTCGTCCGCCAAAATCAATATGTAGTCTATATTTAATGCCCCATGCCAATAAATGCTAGTGCTAGAACGCGGAAAACGGCATTAAAAAAACTCAGCTTTCGCGTTAATCTTTTAAAAAACGTATCTCGACATCTTTCGTTTTTAACTTCTCGCATTTTTAGATGCAAAGATGCATTGTGTGTGAATGCCCCCGAATGGGAGGGAAATAAAACTTAAGACTTAATATTCTGAATGTTCCAATCCAATCTGACTTCTGACCTATAATGTTGCCTGAATCATAATCATACACTCTTCATTCGTTGGCCAGAGGAGAACTGGCCCCCCGAGCCTGGTTTCTCCAAAGGCTTGCTTAGTTGGGGACATTTAATTTAATATTCAACAATATTATTGATCTGCCAGCATTGACACCATTATATGAGAACTGAACTGAGCATCACAGTTTTCTCTAGAGCGGGTATATACAGTACATATATAAATTAACTAAATTAATAACTGAACTTACTTAAGCTGGACTGTGACACTATTTTCTTCTAGGAACAAACTTTGTTGCATTATTTTCCTGTTATTGCTGTAAAGCTGCTTTGAAACAATCTGTACTGAAAAAATCGCAATATAAATAAAGGTGACTTGACTACATAGTAAATAATAGAAAAGCAGCACAGAATGCAAAAATGCGTTCTATGGAAACAGCCCCATACACTGTTTCTCCCGTTTTGATGTTTCCGGAGTGAGGCACGAGCTGTAAAGGCACAGTTCTCTTTGAGCTGAAACTTCACAGACACATTCTGGGGACACCTAAGACTTATTACACCTTGTAAAAACAGGCATAATAGATCCCCTTTAAAGTCACATTTTGTGTATTAATTTTTTTTTCACTCTCTGCTATATTAAATTATCTTCATTTGAGGCTTTTCTCTCTAATTATTGTGATGCCTGCTGGGGAAAAAAATGAATTAGCCTAAGCTGGTTTCCTGGTCTGTCTGTAGTTGGTTTTAGCTGATTTAAGCTGGTCTTCCAGCCTGGCCAACTTAAAGGGATAATTCACCCCCAAAAATTCTGCCATTAATTACTCACCATCATGTCGTTCCAAACCCGTAAGACTTTAGTTTATCTTTGGGACACAAATTAAGATATATTTGATGAAATCTGAGAGCTTCCTGCCCCTCCATTGACGCTTCAAAAAGTTAAAGCCTAAATTCAACCTAAATTCAATCTGTTCATCATATAAAGCAATTGTGTCTCTTTAGAAAATGTGAACTAAACTGCTCAATTCATATGGGTTAGTTTTACGATCTCTTTATGAAGTTTTTGAAACTTCAATGTCTATGGAGGGAGACATTCATCAAAAAGATCCGAGGATGAACATAAGTCTTACAGGTTTGGAACAACATTAATTAATTACAGAATTAAAATTTTTGGGTGAACTATCCCTTTAAAAGTGTCCAAAATTGGACAAAAAGGTGTTTTTCAGAGCTGTAGATCATTTGCTTTGTTATGTAATTAACTCTTTCCCCACCAGCGTTTTTGAAAAAAGTTGCCAGCCACCGCCAGAATTTTAGATCATTTTCACAAAAGTTTCACAAACCCCAGAATATTTTGTTGTATGAATATCTGAATATGCAATATATCAAAAGGAAGAACAGTAAAATATTGAGTATTTTCTTTCAAGCTGGCGTTATATTACTTTATCATTTTGAGCAGGAATAAAGTCTTAATTACTGTACCTATTTCAGAACAATCAGGCGACATTTTAAAATGAAAAAGTCTTATCTTTGCTCCAGATTAACCCACGATTCATTTTGAGAGGCATTAGCAAAACAAACACTGCTGAGTTCATGCAACATATGCCTAAAGGAACCAAACTAAGGGAGAAAATGCACCAGGTTCTGAAACAAACGAACCAGCTTAGCTTTTTTTTTCAACGGGGATATGTGATTAATTGTGATTCAGTTAATTATTCAGCATATTATGTAATCATTTGAATTGATTGACATCTCTATTTTTTCTTGATGTATCAATTAATGATTAAAGATAATTCCATTTTAAACAAGAGACTCTTGTGAATTTCTTCTTCGTCACAGATGGTTAAATGTGAATCAAGCCTATATCCATCCTGCTCAGGCTTCAGTCAGAGGCAGTTATCTCTATCGCTCAGTGGTTCAGTAACTGTCAACTCCCAACCTTGAATGACACCCTTTAAATCTCTTAGTAACAAGGCTCTACAGTACAACAAATGTCCTTTTCCACTATAGTAACATGACATATAAAAAGCATGATATATAGTTGAGTATAGTGACACTGTAACAGACAATAAACATTTGAGGGGACACAGCCTTGGGTACCTGCTCTTCTGGCCCTCATCATTTTTTTTTCTTTTTTGAAGGATGACTGGCAAACAGACAGCCTGTGTTCATCTATCTCATGGGTGTGATGTAGTGTGAGAACCTTGGTGATGGACCATATGGACCCCAGAAGGCCTGACACAGATCGTTTATCCCCACCGCACTTCATATCAAGCTGTGGAATGAACTAAAAACGCCTTTAATTATTCACTGTGATATTATGATCTTAAGTTCTTTGAAACACAAACAACTGTACTATTTGTCTGTAGTACATCAGTCTTTTATCATTGTGGTGGAATGAGGTCAGACATATCTTTTAAAGCCTACCTACTTTTACCCCCTGGAACCTAAAAAGAGTTAGATAGCAAAGTATCCAGGTTGATCTTTTCTATACAATCAGAATAGTAACTGGGACTGTCAAGCTCCAAAAATGATAAAAAGGGATCCTAAAAGTAGTCCATATGACTTTGTGTGCTATATTCTAAATCTTCTGAAGTTGAATGATAGCTTTGCACGAAAGAAAAAACTCAATTTGGAAGGACATATAGGGCCAGATTTACTAAACAGGTCAAAATAGCAAGAGAGCACAATTCCAAAAAAAGCGGTGGAAAGTTCTGCGTGGGATCAACTGACAACACGCAAATGAAAGAACACAGACACAGCCGGAACATTTCCATAATGACCAACGCAATCTACCAAGAGCAGCGTAAATTAGCGTAACCAGTAAATTGACTACCGCAAACCTTAGTAAATCACATTGAAAAGAAAAGACATGTGTACCAGGACCCTGAATGGGGGCGTTTTTTTAGAATTATTCTAAAACTTGCTAAAAACTTATAGTACTAGTATATTGTCTACAACAGGTTTTTCAGAAAAGTTTTCATTATGTTGATCATTTAGAAGCCTTAGAAATGTGTGTTTCAAATATGATACAGTAGGATTTATGTGGAACATGTGGAAAACACAGTCCAACTGCTGAGAACAAGCCAAGAGAAATCAGTGTCAGAATTCAAACAGATTAAATAAATAGAATTGTAGAAATGTCAAGATTTGTGAGGATTTGGGCTTTCAGAATATCTTCATTTGTGTTCAGCAGAAGAGGTTTGGCGTGAGGGTGAGTTAAATGATAAATGATTTTCATTTTGGGGTGAACTATTTTTCTCAGAGGACACCCTCATGTTTGACGTTAAATATCACATCTGCAAGTGCAATTTTAACCCCTATTTTATAGAGTTTTTGTTTGTGTAAGCAGTCCTGTCGTTTCTTTTGATGGATACCCCACTAATGCATTATCCTCTATGACTTTGGCCTATTATTCTGCTGAGTGTTTCTGTTGTCAAATGTGTCTCATTTTAAACTGTAGGGCTAATAATTAAGTTGACCCAAGCGTGAAAAGAAAAGAGAAAAGAGTTTCAGAAAGAGTTTTTTTTTTTAAAGTTAATGTATTTTTAATAATGAATTTGATTTCATCAAATATACTGTATTTTACATATAAAAGTCCACCTTTACACCTGGTATTAACATGCATTTTCAGAACACTATATGAGCACTTGCAAAAGCTAGCTAAAAAAACACACAAATAAAATACTTCAAAAAAAGTAAGTTGATAGTTAGACTACAAGCTAGCTTTCTTGGAGTCACTCCAACCGATTTAACATGTATATTTTTGATGATTCACACTGGTTCGACTGATTAATTTATTTGTGAATCAGAATAGGCTTTAAAGTATCATTAGCTATCAGTTTGATGGACTGGGTCTAAAACCATAAATGTCCAATGTGATACTGATGAGCTCTTTTAGTCTTACCAAGCTCTGTGTTGCGGTTTCTTGGCTTTTGTTTTTTTATTCTGCTCTTGCAATGTGAAAATACAGCCTTTTGCAGTCATCACTATCCCAATGAATTATCCTCAATAGTCTGTTTTTACAGGAGCATGTTAAAATTGTATCTTCTCCCCTTTTCTTTAATTTTAAACCCAGTTAGCATCAGTCACTGAATGTTTCTAAAGTAAGGAAATGCAATAGACCAGATACTCTATGTTGGTAACACTTTACAATAAGGTTGCATTTGTTAACATTACTTAAATATGTTAATTAACATGAAAAATGTTAAAATCAAAAGTTGTATCTGTTAATATTATTTAACGGACCTGATATAACATGACCTAACAATGAACAGTTGTGTTTGTATTAACTAAAGTTAACAAAGATGAATAAATTCTCTAACAAATGTCTTGCTCATTGTTAAATAATATTAGTCACTGCATTAAGAAATGTTAATGTTTGTAAAGTGCTACCTATATTTTTTGTGTGTTAAAATGACAGAGAGTGTTTGAAATAATGTTTTTAAAATTCAGTAACACAAAACTCTGTACTTACCCCAATCTCAAGAAAATAATAAAATTGAGAAAACAACTCTTTTTTTGTTGAAATCACCAAAAAAAAAAAAAATGGAATCTGTGAGATTCTGTATGTAATATGTGTAGCTGAAAAATGCTGTCTAGATACAAAATGTATGTGAAAGCCCAAGTTACTCCAACTAACTCTGAAAAAAAACCTCTGAATAAAGTTGTGTTTGGGATTTCTTGGCAACAATCCCTCAATAAAAATGTGAGCGAATATACACTCACCGGCCACTTTATTAGGTACACCTGTCCAACTGCTCGTTAACACTTAATTTCTAAGCAGCCAATCACATGGCGGCAACTCAGTGCATTTAGGCATGTAGACATGGTCAAGACAATCTCCTGCAGTTCAAACCGAGCATCAGTATGGGGAAGAAAGGTGATTTGAGTGACTTTGAACGTGGCATGATTGTTGGTGCCAGAAGGGCTGGTCTGAGTATTTCAGAAACTGCTAATCTACTGGGATTTTCACGCACAACCATCTCTAGGGTTTACAGAGAATGGTCCGAAAAAGAAAAAACATCCAGTGAGCGGCAGTTCTGTGGGCGGAAATGCCTTGTTGATGCCAGAGGTCAGAGGAGAATGGCCAGACTGGTTCGAGCTGATAGAAGGGCAACAGTGACTGAAATAACCACTCGTTACAACCGAGGTATGCAGCAAAGCATTTGTGAAGCCACAACACGCACAACCTTGAGGCGGATGGGCTACAACAGCAGAAGACTCCACCGGGTACCACTCATCTCCACTACAAATAGGAAAAAGAGGCTACAATTTGCAAGAGCTCACCAAAATTGAACAGTTGAAGACTGGAAAAATGTTGCCTGGTCTGATGAGTCTCGATTTCTGTTGAGACATTCAGATGTTAGAGTCAGAATTTGGCGTAAACAGAATGAGAACATGGAACCATCATGCCTTGTTACCACTGTGCAGGCTGGTGGTGGTGGTGTAATGGTGTGGGGGATGTTTTCCTGGCACACTTTAGGCCCCTTAGTGCCAATTGGGCATCGTTTAAATGCCACGGCCTACCTGAGCATTGTTTCTGACCATGTCCATCCCTTTATGGCCACCATGTACCCATCCTCTGATGGCTACTTCCACCATGTCACAAAGCTCTAATCATTTCAAATTGGTTTCTTGAACATGACAATGAGTTCACTGTACTAAAATGGCCTCCACAGTCACCAGATCTCAACCCAATAGAGCATCTTTGGGATGTGGTGGAACGGGAGATTCGCATCATGGATGTGCAGCCGACAAATATGCGGCAACTGTGTGATGCCATCATGTCAATATGGACCAAACTCCCTGAGGAATGCTTCCAGCACCTTGTTGAATCTATGCCACGAAGAATTGAGGCAGTTCTGAAGGCAAAAGGGGGTCCAACCCGTTACTAGCATGGGGTACCTAATAAAGTGGCCGGTGAGTGTATAAGGTGCACAGCGGCATAAAACCTTAGACCTGAACATCTTAGAGACCTCTGTGTGTAGCGATGATTGTGTCTGCAGCAGCGGAATGTGAGAAGAAATCACGTCTCTCAGAGAAAGTGCCTGTACCCTCAGCGGAGCTCACACAAACAAACATCCACAGCTGTTACAACATATAAATCTGATATAGAAGATCGTTTGACTTCTTTTGTCGTGATTACAAGGAGCTAGAAATGCACCGCTGTGTAAAATATGTGTGAAATCAAGGCTACATCACTACCTCGCTGCCTTTTTTGATTAACCAAGCGCATCCTCGGGGCGCATCTCAAAAGTGTGGCGTTGCATCTTCTCTCTCAGCCCCACAGCATGGAAAAAATAAGAGGGTGACTGTGGGAATGGAGAAGAGGCTTTGAAGGGAATGAGTGTGGAGCCGTGCCGTCAGTCTTTATTAGCAGTAGGCTAACGCTTCTGCACCCTGTCTGGTTTCATTACCATGACTCATTAGCTCGCACCAGGGTCACGAAAGCCAGGCGACTAGAAGAGGGGATGGAGGAACTTAGGAGGGAAGTGAGCTTTGTCACTTTGGACATTTATTGACCTGTTTTCACAGTGGGGAATGAGAAGGGAAAGAGAGCGGGATGCCCCTCAGAGAAGAGGAGAAGCTCACACAGACGAGCTGTTGGACCCGCAAACTGAAGCATGACTAGCAGTTGAGGCTTTGGACTTGACCTCCATAAAAGTTAGAAACATAACATACTAATATTATAAAGTAAAAGAATCGTACCATTTTCAGGGGGGGGGTCCATTTCCAAACGAATTCTGGCGCGGTTTGACTGAAATATGAATGCGATACTGACCACAGACATCTAAACAGACCAAAAACAAGACATGATGTCAAAAGATGTAACCCTTAAAAGAACATAATGTGCAAGGGTACATCGTTCCTCTAGACATAGGAGCCATGTTGCCGATTACAGTTCGGTAAAGGCATCAAAACCACCATCTTTTCGAATGCAGATCTTCATTTGTGTGTGCGATGGAGGAACTGCTGGCACTATTTTGACACCTTTAAAAGCTCTTTGAGAGTTTTTAGCTGGTTTGAACATTTGAACATTTTTAGGTTTAACCTCAATTGATTAATGAATCTAAAAAAGGGTGATGCATTAAAGACCCACTGAAGTGCCTTGGAACGTGCAGCTTTGAATGATGCGTTGACGGACAGTAATTTCCACTGAAACAGGAAGCTAAGGCGGTACATATTGAATGGCTATTCAAATAGCCAATAGCGTTTAGTTAGGATTCAATAGTAGAGGTGTGAAAAAATTCTAGTCATTTCATTCTTAACGTGTGACATGTCAACGCTCGCTTTGGCCAGGAGGTATTTATAGCATAGGGGGCAGGACACTTTATATTCTAGCGAGCATTTGATTGGACAGAAGATGTGATGAGAAGCTGAAGTCCGCGGTGATATCATACAAATCCGTGATCCATTTTAGCGGAAGCGAGAGACTAAGTTTTGAATCTCCTAATATCTCCTAATTGTGTCATTGTTTTGGAACACACCAGCTTATTCATAAATTTAACGCTAATATTCATTCTAAAAGCTTAAAAAAAATTGTGAAATGTTGTGCTAAATGCAACAACAACAAAATGCTTTAAGCCAACTGAATTCAACACTGTTTTGACTAATTCAATTCTTATGTACCTAATGTACATCTTACATGTAGCCTGAAATAATCTCTCAGTTCATGCAGAGCCCGTGTGGAATGTGTGAGAATTTACACACAACAATGAGTGCTTTCACAATGCAAATTTGCACTTTACATGTTATAGGCTTCATGTTTGCAATGCTCTTACTTTACCACTCAAGTAAAACTCTTTGCCACTGTGGATGACAGTTCCCTGTCATACTCAAACCTTAATGATTAGCTGGTCTTGTCAGATTTACAATACAGCTTTTCTAAAATGTTTTATGGGTTGCCAATATGATTAAGTGAGCAGAGCAATGCGCTGAGGGAAGATAATCAGCAAATCTACCACAACCAGCGATGCCAAACACTCAGAGACTTTTGAGTAACATCTTTTTTTTTTAAAGGAATTGGTCTTTTTGCACATCTGTCTGAATATATTCGCATTTGTTTGGACCGTTCTCTCACTAAATCATCTGAAGTGGTTCCTCAGTATCGAGTGCTTAAGAACAAAGAGAACAAATAACAAACAATTGAAACAATAGGCTACTTTTCGAGTAGTAACACTGAGAAAATTCATCTCCTGCTGTGTTGGTGTGATGGAATAAATAAGTGGCCATTCATAACAAAAGTCCTTTTGTTGCATGCTGTTGTTCAGTTATTTTCCTATGTGAATACGCAGTAGATGGATTTCTTTGACCATTTCATTGATTTTTTACATTTTTGTGTTTTATAATGTGTATAGAAACACCTTTGTTCTGCTCAGGTGTTCAGTTGCTCTCACTGATTGTTCAGTCTGAACAGTCAAGTCTTATAGAAGTGCATGAATGCTAGACTAAAGAAAACTCAAGGAAAAACCAGTGTACTTCCAGATGAAATCCTGCAGGCGCCCCTTATATTTCCTGCTCTGGTAATGGCTACATACATACAAAAGAATACAGTTAGTGTTTAAGCTGGACAGTGTAAGCTGAGATGCCCATTAACAAAGAGAGTCGTTCTTGACTCAGCATTTTGGACCATTGGCAACATTGATGTTTTGTATCCCTGAGCCTATGACAGGTCAAGAGTTCTGCTCCCTGCTGGCTAAAAAATGTGGATGTGTGACAAGCCGATAGCGTATTTGTCAAGTCCCGTCATGCCGTCAAGGTAAATGAATATCCACTTATCCAACACTGCTGAAATTTTAAATCTATTAAAGTGCAGGGCACTCCTGGACAGAGTTTGAATGATACCAAAGCCTCAGAGTGGCAAAACACTGCACTTCAACCATGTCAGGTTTTGCAAAGCCTTGCTTATTGTTTGCTATTCTTACAATATCAGCCAAATTATAATATTTGATGTTTAGGAATAGTTCTCTGATGATGATTATCAATGCATTTTGACTTCAGGCAGTTAAAGTTAGCAACACATCATATGTTGGGTTTTTGGTTTACTGTGGTGGGAAACAATCCCATTAGACTGAATTTACTTATTTATTTGTCTTGTAATCTGATCTGCACTGAACTGTATGGCGGAAAGCTCTGTAATATCTTTGACTGGAAGGTCTCAGCCCCGCTAAAGTAATGCTCTAGTAATTCGAACACCGTTGTGGGATATAAAATGTTTACCTTTCCCATTAGTGTTTTTGGAGTCTTCATTTGTCCCAATGGTAATGAAAGCAGAAAAGTTTACAATATAATTATAGTGGATATTTTTGGAGTCTCTTGACATGCAGACTTGAACAAAAACAAGTTTTGTTTTTTTGTTGTCACAGTCACCGTTTGTTCTGTAGGCTTCCCTTCAGGAGTTTCATTTTAAGGAAAATCAAACGTAACAGAGCAAAGCTGTTTTGTCAATTACAGCTTGTAAGCTGTCACAACAGACATTTTTAAGAATAAAATGTCTCTTTTCCCATGAGCAGGAAACCTGGCATCATTGCAGGCAAGGTAGCATGCTTGTTGTCTCACTTCTAGTATAAAGTTAATCTTATTCTGCCCATTAGACAGAAAGAGATATTTGATTGACCTGAAAAGGGACCAACCAGAGTTTAATTTACATGCCATTTGGGGTGCGACAATCAGAACTATACATTTTACTGGTAGACCTCTGATTATCCCACAAAAACAGGTCAGCAAAGACAAAAGAATGTAATTAATGACAATGCAGTTTCAGCAACAAAATGTTTAAACTTTGTTATAGAATTCCTTTATATCCATCGGTAATTACCAATTATTTCACAGGCACTACCATTCAAAGGTTTAAGGTAGATAAGATTTATTTGTTTTGAGTCTTTTGTGCTCACAAAGATTGCATTTATTTTATCAAAAATACAGTAAAAACAGTAATATTTTGAAGTATTACAATTTAAAACTATTTTAAAATTCAACTTATCCCTAAAGATGGCAAAAGCTGAATTTTCATCATCATTAATCCAGTTTTCACAATGTCACATGATCCTTCATGAATCATTCTCATATCCTGATTTGCTTCTCCAGAAACTTTTTTAATTATTATCAATATTGATGGAAACCATGATACATTTGTTCAGGATTTTGATGCATAGTTCAAATTATCAGCATTTATTTGAAATAGAAATATTTTGTAACAGTATAAATGTCTTTACTGACACTTTTGATCAATTGCTAAATTAAATTGTGTTTTGCGGTAGGTGGTATGCCATACGGAACCGTTGTCCACTGAAACCGCATTAACGCACCAGTGGGGCTCGACAGCCTTAGTCAAACGGGTTGGCGCGTATGGTTGGGTTGCGGAGAGATTGTGGTTAGGTCTCAGCAGCAGGAGGGATGTAGAGGTCAGTAAGCTGGGCTGTGTTGAGTGGGGGACGGAGGGGGGTGACTCTGGGACGCTGTCGAGCCCTCTTGAGGTGTCGTGGGCTAGTCGACGAAACACTGAGGACGGAAGGTGCCCACTTGAAGACCCTAGAGATGTCCCCTACTCGGCTCAATCCAGACGGTTGTCGTGCTGGTCCACTAGGGAGACCACACTGTAGTTGCAGCCGTCGCGTGTGCTGGCGCGCCAAGTACACTGCAGCCGTTAACGCCGGACAGAAGGGGAGTCACACCACCATGTGGAAAGAAGCGTAAATGGATGGAGAAGCATAGTTTACTGTAAAGCTACTTCTTAGTGTTGCTTATCTTGGCGAAAGCCGAGTACAAATCAGCATGAAGTTTTAACATCTACTCTCATGTAATGTAAATCATAAAGTATATCATAAAGTATATATGTTTAGAAAAAATATCCAAGGCACTTCTTTCTGTCCAAAAAAGGTAATAAGCCTTTATTCACATCATGGCTCGCATTATAAATATTAAAAATGACTAAAACACTGCACACTGGTGCATTTCGGCCATGTCCTGACACACTTTGTGGAAGGCTGAATTTTAATATTTCAAGTGTGAGCCATGATGTGAACAAATTTTTTTTTTTTTTTTTTTTTTTTTTTATATGTTCCAAGATGTTTTCCTTGATTTGCTAAATTAAAGTATTAGTTTCCTTTAAAAAATTGTACTGGCTCCAAACTAATAGTAGTGTAGCTCAGAAAACAAAACAATATGTAGTACTAAGTGCCTCAATAAATAATTAAATAAATATATAAACTGCTGCCATAAACCTTTCAAACTTTGTAAATCCAGTGATTATTTAATTTGCGAAAGCACTCACTAACAACCCAATTCCTCAATAAATGTTTCCAAACAGATTGACCTGTATGCTGTTACTTCCAAAAGTTTTGTAAAGCCAGCCAATTCGATTTAAACTGCCAATTTTTAGCCCAATATTTAATATTAAGTCAGTTCAGAGACTGTGGGCTGAGACATAGAAACTATCATACTTGAGTCAAAGTGTTTTTGATTTTGAATCCAACACTTGCACAAAGAAAAATACACAATGTGATAAGTCTCTTTATTAGCTTTTGTTCTGCATAGTTTAAACGAAATGGAGAATTATGAAACAGCAGGGTAGAGTTGGACTTTAAGTGGCTGAAATAAGTTGTCAAGAGTATGTTCAACTTCATGACAAAACACACGCTATGGATAATCCCTGAAAACCCGAGATCCAATAATCATCTGAGCTCACTATTCTAGCAGGATGACTGCAAACATGGGGGATCGCATTGTTTTATTCGGCCATAATACCTAGGATTGCACAGCTCAGTGGATGTATTATTCATTGATGCAGTACAGTCATTTCAGATGTGCTGCATTGAGTGTGCTCAGCCCTCCTGAGTGTTTCATGTTTTTGAATACCTCAGGGGCATTAGCTGGATGACACTGGATGATTAACCATTTTGGCCTGTAGATGCCAAGCTAAATGGATTCGATCAAGTTAGCTCTCGCTCCAACCTCGGTAATTAGTGCGAGGGATGGGGCACAAACCATAGTGCATGACAGCTTGTACTAAGAGACTGCCAACACCATAGAGGCAAAACACTTTGCAGTAATTCTGCAGTTAATTGTCAGAAATTGCGTCTACGAGCAATACAAATGGTAGAAAATACGAATAATTTCACTGGATGAAATTATCTAAGATCTAAACTGTCAAACAGTAAAACTTATAAGAACCATGGGGTATGCTTGCAGAAACATATTTACCATCTTTAGGCCTCAAAGACACACTGTAGCACAATTGGGAAAGTTGTTTACATAAATATATATATATATATATATATATATATATATATATATATATATATATATATATATATATATATATATATATATATATATATACGTTATCCTTCTCCTTAATGCCAGAGAGGAGCCACAGATGTCTTTCCGTGGCTTGGTTGCACGAAGAGACATGTCTGTGGTTCGGTGCAACTTAGAAAACACCTTCTCACTGATATGTATCCTGCTCGTGCTCAATTCTTTTAGCAGGTCAGCCTTTCCATGGAACAGCATGGATGTTACTCTGCATGGCTTGGTAGGGAGCATTGGCTTCTTTAACCCTCTGGGGACCAAGGTGTTTTGGGGGTCCTTGAGATGTTTTGACATGCCCTGACATTTGTGCTTTTTTCAGTTGCTTATAAACATATTAATGGCACAGGTGAAATTACACTCTATTTAGCACAAACAGGGCTACCATAATATGTGAGCAACATGTATGTACATGTTTGTATTTTTGAGAGAATATTGTTTATGCATGGTTATTGAAAAAACTAAAAATGAAAGTTTCTGAAATAAAGCCACAAAACACATACTAAATATGTGTCCACAAGACTTTTGACTAATGGAAGTTGTGGCCTAGAGTTTTTGCTTCAAAATGATCTGAAAATAATCCTGTCTAATCATTCACATAAGACAATAGATTCTTTTAAATTGTGAAAAACATTTTTTGTTAGCCAAGGCAATATGTGAATGGGCGTGAACGGCCCAACCCCATTGTGAATAATTAGGTGGTTGAGAAGACAAAGACCCGCATATTAATGAACCTTTCATTCAGGTGTGTCACACAAGAAAGAATGCAAGGACAATACACACACACACACACACGATTCAAATTTAAACAGTAGGCTATTTTTGCCTTTACAGACACTAACGTTATTATATATCAGGATTAGAACAAAGCACAAGAATAAAAACACTTACAGCTCAGCTCGCTCCTCGAAGTGAAAATAAACCAGCACTTGTTCTGAGGTAGGTAAATGTCCCAGGATTATTCCTCACAGCCGCGCAAGACGACAGTACATTAATCTGACTAAATATAGTGTGTTTACCGAGTTTATGTGGGCGTTTACACGTCTCAATGTGTTGCTTCAGATCATTAGCGTTTGAATAGCGCGCGCTCTCCGAGGGCGTGTCAAATTATCGGAATAATGAGATGCGAGAACGATAATGAGAACAGCTGACAACTCTCACTTTTTATATAGATTACATAAACAGAGAATATTTATTTTAGTTTTAAATTAGATAATTTAAAAGTACAAACTTAAATGATCATAAACATATATGGCTCATGTCTGGGTGAATAGTATTCGCTGAGTTTTGTTTAAGTTTAGAAACGTGCTCCAGAAAAAAAGTTCACGGACACGGAGAAGCAGAACGCACACCCTGTTTATTTTCTTTATTTTACAAAAGCACAATATTTTATTTCGATTGTAGGTGGGCACATAAAAAAGTAGACATTTAACAGTTTATTTTTTAATGTCTTAACTCTATATGACCAGAACTGATGGAGTAGTTTAAGGCCCTGTCCCATTTCTCCCCCCTTAAAACTTCCACTTGGTTTTGAGTGCCCTCGAAAGTAAAGTCCCCTCAACGAGGGAAGTGGAGTTGAAGATCTTTCCCTATGAAATGGGACACCACTATATGCAAATTAGCGCGGCAATCCTCAATACGTCACGCGCAGCGTCAAAGTGTCTACTACTTCTACTACTATTTTCATTCATAAAATTGCCGGTTCCAGTTGTTGTGTTGCCTGTTGTGTGGGCTGTTTTCGTTTATCTACATCTGATGAATCAACAGAGAAGACATGTGGAATATAGAAGACGCATTTCCGGTAATTTTGCCATATATTTGTTTGTATCTGATCGTTTAGAAGCGCACACAAAACCCAAAGTTTGCTTGTCTAACGTTAGTTGCAATCCGTTTCCGAACGCGCGCGCGCCGCCATGGGAACCGGGGCAACGTCTCTTGCGCGGATCATTGTGCTTTTAGTAGCTGTTTTTACCACCAACGTCCCGCAATTTAGAAACCGCAGACACTGCACTTTACAACAATCACCGATTGTGCTCAGTGCTGATTCTGACGTTAGGTTTGGGTTTAGAGAGAAATGACAGCGCGCTGTGAAGGAAAGATGATGCGCTAGGGCTAGTTTTGAATAATTTTACCTCACATATCTTCTTTTTATAATCCTTGGAAGCCAAAATCGAAAATAAAATTAGATTAACTAACTTACCCAGATCAGATGTATATTTGATTTGCTTTTGAAGCACTCGGCAGATATCATATGAACATCGTCAGATAGCTTCGTGAAATATTTTCTAACATTAGTGTTGAAAACTCAACAGTCCATTGGATGGGCATCAAACTAACATATTCCAACATATTTCGACATTTTAACATGCGTATTTGCGAAAATATACTTAAAATAAAATTGTTCCTTTCCAGCGGTGTCCGCCATCTTAGTTGAAAAATTTGACCGGCTCGCTGAGTTCGAAGGTATCCTGGGTAATTTCATCTTCCACTTCGTTTTAAGCCTGCATCGGACCGCACTATGTTTTGAGGGTTGATTTTAAGGGGAGAATAGCACTCCCCCTTGCTCTTTGGAGTATTGGGACACCCTACCCCTACACGAGAACGCGCAAAAACAAGGGTTAGGGCAGAAATCTAGGGTAAGGGGAGGTATTGGGACGCAGCCTAAGTCTATTTTTCTGCTATGTGAAAAAAATCTGCCAAAACGCACCGGTGCGTTTGCCGTTCCCAGAGGGTTAATGACGATGCTCTTCATAGCTTCATTCCTTCGCACCAATGAAAGTCGGATAAACTGACATCACAGAGGAAAAGACATGGGATGAATATGGCTTGTTCTATGAACACAATAATCCATTATGGAGATCTTGAAAGAAGGGTAGAGACCATCGCTTTGGTTCCTCCCCTTTGTCAACCAACAAGATGAGCGATCTTGTTCTTATGACCAGTCTAACTGAAGACTGTCCACAGCGTGAGTCACTACCTCTAGTAACTCATCGTACTATATGTCATCAAGAGAGGAGCGCTCAGAGGCAGCGCTCTCAAACACCCTATCACCAAGAGAACTTGTCATCAGCCCAGTCTGAAGAAGAGCCGGAGCACACTCCAGAAGTGGGCTCAAGGACCTCACAATCTGGTGAGAGGTCAAGAGAAAGGCAAAGACCCGTCTTTTGCCCTCCAGATCGACACGCGAGCCACATGATCTCAAGGACGTGAAGGCTCCCGAAAGAAGGCGAGTCTGAAGTGGAGCACGCATTCCAATGACGTCATCGTCAGAGGTTATTTAAAACCGAGATTATTTGCGTGTTTGCCATACATGCTTTACAACCAGTCACACAAAGATGTTCCCACAGTGCTGTAAGCGCAGCATTGAGAGTAGATTTTGATAGAAAACTACATACAACAGCATCTAACACTGAAATGTACCATAAATTAATTTAGCATTTCATTTTGCTATCCAAAGTCAGTGTCATATGATCCTTCAGAAATCATGCTGCCTTTGTAGTGTAATTATAATGGTAGAGTAGCTCAGAAAACAAAACAAATATGTAGTACTATAAGTACCTAAAAGAAATTATGCCATAAACCTTTTAAACTTTGATAAATCCAGTTATTATTTCTTTTGTAAAAGCACTCACTATAACAAACCAATTCCTCAATAAATGTTTCCAGGCAGACTGATGTAATGTCACTCCCAAAAGTTTTGTAAAGCAAACCAATCTTATTCAAACTGCCAAATTCAGCCAATTCTTGCTATTTTTATTGCAATATTCATCAGACGGTCAGTACACAGACTGTGGGCTATTTTCCCCTCAGTATTTAATGATGGAAAAATGGAAACATTCCTTCAAGCTTACTGGAAAGGTCAGAGCAAATGCAGCCTCTAAAGAATCATTTTCAGGTATTATATCTCTTATATGAATATATCCCAATTGCATGCCTCTTAACATGCTCCAAGTTACTGTAAAGGTCAAAAGACTGCTGTAGTCTAAATATGTATTTTCAGTACACTTCACAGTGGGGCCTGTTATGTGTGGGAATAGTGTCTTGAAAGTGTAAAGAGAGTAAAAGTACTGCACTGACATGACCTTTGGTTTGCTGGGAAAATTCTCAAGAAAGTAAAATCGCCTTTGCGTGTTTACCCAATTATAAATTTGGTTCTATTGTATTATTTTTAGATTTGGTGTATATTTTTTATATTTGGTGCAACTGCAGATTCACAGTCCCCTCTGCATTTTAGTCTGGATCGCGGAGTTAAGGTCACTAGATCCAAGTGTTCATGCTCATGTCAACATTTTAAAAACAATCTATTGATAGGAGCCAATGGTGTAAAAACAAGACTGGTCTGATGTGATCAAACTTACATTTCCCCTTTAGGGGTCTAGCAGCAGCATTTTGGACTAATGAAGACGAGAGAGAGGAGAAATTCCAAAAAACACAATTTAACTACAAAAGTCAATTCTTCTTAAATATATAAATACATCTACATGCATAAATACATAAAGCATGCATACATAATGATTACCATTAGTATTAATGTTTGGGACTCTTGTTGCATTTTTTTTTTTTTTTTTTTTAGGGTTTTGAAGAAATGTCTTGTATCATTAATACATTTTAAATGATGCTTGTTATTACTTGTTAAAGCTCAACTGAAAGAAACCATGTTGAAAGTCTGCCAATGCCGAGGCATTTAATGTGTGAGAGAGTGGCTTTCCTGGGTAGGTATTGATGTTTAATTGTATTGTGATAATATTGTCCAGTTGAATGCTGTAAACACATCTATTTGAACAAATGAAAGTCACAAAGGTGTTAAACAGAATTTGGGGCAGGATTTCAAGCCACTTTTGTCTTATATTGACCTTCGCTTTGGCTTATTTATGCAACATTCAGTACAAGGTTGAGCACATAGTGAAGATTAATAGCCCCTTTAAATGCCTGTGGTCTTGCACTGCATGGAACAGTGCAGCACATTCTTATGTTATGTGAATCCAGGGGCTCTGCATGAGCCGAATACATCTCCATATTAATCACTGCTTTATTCTTAAGCACAGTTGATGACATTCTCAGACAAATTGGAAAAACATCTTTCATGTATTTGAGTAAATAAAATACTTCTGCTTGATAGATGACAACTAATTGTGGCATGGCCTATGGACTTCCATACCATCAAAGTGATGTGAAATTAATTTTAATATCTGAACATTTGACAGAAAGAACAGCATTGTATGTCTTTGTAGCTAAAGCTCAAGGCTAGTAATCGAAGGTTGCCGGTTGAAGCTCCACAAGGAGCAAGTAATGAGCTATAACCATTGTTCCCTTGAGCAAGACACTTAACCCCTGGTTAAATGGAGGGAATGTCCACATAATAAGTGTGCTGTAAGGCGCTAGATACAAATGTATGCCAAATGACTACCTACAGCCTACTGTGTCTCAGCCTCAGACATTCATAGGGCCTTTTTATGAAAAAGCAGAATTCACAAATTGTTCGAAATTGTTCATAAAATCATTATTACTTTAAATTGCCCCATTGAATTGGCGCAACAATTTACATTAGAATGGTTTTCAAATCATTCTGCTCATGTTTAATAAATGAAGCCCACTGTGTATCTAAAATCTTCTACAGCTCTTCTATAGTCTTTTCAAGTTATTTTTCAGGTGACAGCATCAGTTTCCACATTTCAGTCGGTCACACAAAAGAACAAAGTTGCTGATCATCAAATAATAGGGTCAAATAAGAAATCATCTAAGCTGGGAATCAAACCATAATCTTGTAAGAATGATAGATTCTAAACAATAGAAATATGCCAAAATATCAGAGAAACGTCAGTAAGCCCACAGGTTTAATATTCAAGGCCAGGCTGCTATAGACAAACCTTTGTTCACTTGTGCCAATGCCAAATGTCAGGTTTCAATGGTGCCAGCAGAGCAAATCTTGGGTTGAGGACAATGTACTGTTCTCTGTTGAGTGCATCTTCACTGTCTTTCCCTCATACATTGTGTAGAGAAGCCCCAAAAAGGCTTACCACCCGGACTGTCGAGTGCCTAGAATTAAACATGGGGGTGGATCACAGGCCCAAGACTTGCTAGATGGGCATGTCACTGCCAAGGATTACCAAACCTTTCTGGAGGACCGTGTGCACCCAATGGTTCAAACATTGTTACATCAATATACACAGTAAGATTGGTAACAGAGTGGCTGTTTTGGAGGAGCAAGTCGGGAACGTTTTCCTCCACCAGTATCATGTAGTCAACCTGGACACTGTTCTGCAAGAGGAATGGCTCAAAATCTCTCTGGCCACGGTCTCTCTGTAATTCTCAAGGCGAACTGATGCTGTATCGGTCGCAAAAGGAGGTCCTATACCACACTAATAAATTGTGGTCTAAAACCTAAGTGTTTCTGTTTCATTCTCCAACCCCTGTACGTTGATGCAGCATTTTATTTGTCTTATTGTAGTGGAAAGGAACTGATTGGGTAATGAAAAGTGTGTGTAACATATCAGAATGGCACCAGACAGTCTTCACATCTGAATATGCCCACTTCCCTACTATGTAGTAGGCAAAGAAAAGAAACACAGGCAACATTAGGAGAGTAGTATGTCTGAATTCACAGTATCCATTAAATGATAGTTGAAAAGTACCTGGATTGGGATGACAATATTTTGAAGTATGTATACAAAGGAGACGTTACTATCCCATGAGGCCTTGGGAGAGAATTAATAAATAACGTGGAAGAAACACAAGTTACATTGCACTGTAGGTCACATGAAAATCCCAACATGGCGGAAGTAGCATGTCTGGATTGCATCTATTGCATAATTGCATGAGATACATTCAGTATCTCAAGTAAAATGACTAAAAAAATAATTAATGGGAGATAGATTAAGATATTTTACAAAGCTTGCAGCATAGCTGTTGTGAAAAAGTTTCCTGTTGTGTAAAATGCTTTTAATTGCTGACTAAATATAATTTACTGAAATTAGCTGAATTTATCAAAATGATATAGTTAAAAACACTGAAAATGCCCTGGATATTACATTGACCACATTATACCAACGTAAAGTATTGCTTATTTCTAAACACCCCTTTTGAATAAATATAATTTCATTTGAACCCTTAATAATTTGGAAGGTATCTATGACCATACTGACAACGTTAGGTATGTATGTTTTAATATTCAAAAAAGATTAGTACTGCACATGTACAGATAGATATCTAAACTGTATGGTAGAGTTGTATTATTTAGAGGTCATTTTTATATGTCCAACAATAATAATTTTAAGAAAAATACTTTTCATTGGCTCCTTTTAGGCTTGATAGTTAAGGAGTTAAAAGGTACACTGTGCTGATAAGTGCTTTTGTGGAAATAATTATTTGATTGTGGAAAATAAATTAAATGTAATTAAAAAATATGGTAAAATCAAGGTCATTATTATTAAAGTTCCCCTATTATGGATTTTTGAAAATTACCTTTCATGCATTGTGTACTGTATGTGAATTTAAACCGTCTGCAAAGTTGGAAAGCTGAAAGTGCATCATAAATAAAGTTAGTTTATCTCAAAAGAAAGAGTCGACTCTGAACCGCTCAAACGAGTTGTTTGGAATCCGGATCTATTTTCGTGAAGTAAAACTGATAATGTAAAAATAAAAGGTTATTCAAAATATGGATAAAAACTATACAAATAACACTGGGCTAAATTGAAAGAAAACACATTTGTGTTTATCCTTCCTAGCCGTTTACCTCTAAAATGAGCAAATTACTTACTGTCAAAAAACAAACATACAGATCAACCTAAAAAAGTCATGCCATCTGTAGCTGGTGTCCCAATACCCTTACGAAAAAAAAAGTTTATTCAAGTGTGCTATTAGTATACTTCTTTTAAACTAACAATAATAAAAGTATTCTTTCAGTCTACTTTTTATGTAATTCTCAGAAATATACTTCAAATTGCACTTAAGTATACTTGACTTATACTGACAGAAAAGTCTAAGTATATTTGGCCTATACTTGTTGATCGAGATATACTTAAAAGTATAATTAAGTGTTCTAAGTATTCTTGGCTTGTACTTTGATTGAGTAGCCTATTAAATACTTTTTTAAAACATAATATTACACACTGTCTTATAAACTAACATGTTCAAGTTTATATAGTAACCGGCTTTTGGGTTGAATATAGCTTATAGTAAATAAAATTAGCATGGAACTGAACCTGATCTTGTACACAGCGATAATTACCCTTACGAAAAATAAAAATACGTTTATTCAAGTGTTCTATTCGTATACTTCTTTTCAACTAAAAAATAAGAAAGCATACTTTCAGTCTACATTTTATATACTTCTCAAAAATAAACTTTATGTAATTCTCAGAAATATACTTAAAATTACACTTAAGTGTACTTGACTTATACTGAGAGAAAAGTCCAAGTATATTTGGCCTGTACTTGTACTCAATCTTTTAATCGATATATACTTAAAAGTATAATTAAGTATTCAAAGTATACTTGGCTTGTAGTTGTGTTAACTCTTTTGATCGAGTAGCCTATTAAATATACTTTTTTTACATAGGTTTTCATATACAGTCTTATGAAACTACATTGTTTGAAAATATTGATTAGAATATTGATATAAAACAGATTTATTTCTAATTCTGCGCATCTGAATTTTTGTGCAGGCTAGTCCACTGGTAGTAGTGTACAGGAATTTACTTTAATTCTACTTTACTCTTTCCCCACCATTGACTGAATTTTACAGCTATCCATGTTTTCACTGTTATACGGTAGGGGGCGCTATGACATCTTCTAGTGAAGAATCTCCGGATCAAAACACAGGAGAAGAAGCTGAAACAAGTGATAGAAGATTGCTCACTCAAGTGTATAATAACGTGATCAAACATTAAACAGCATCAAAACTACTTAATGTTTCCAAATGAAATGAAGCGTAACCCGTGAAGAGAAAACGACTGTGAAGCTTTGGGTTGTTGTACTCGATCTACTCCATCTGTGTTTTGATCATCGTTCTGAATCGGATCAAGGCGTAGTCTTTGACAAAAAAGAGATTTTCCCTTTCTTTATGAAACGTAAATTACCACAAGTGTTGATAAAAAGGGATGCATGAAGCTAATTTTATAATTAAAGTACAGTTAAAGGTATTTTTTCAAGTATAAAAAAAATACATTTTAACATAGTAGTATAGGCCTACTGCAAGTGCAAAAATACTATATAAGTATTAAACTATGAGTATAATGTTAAGTTCACAAAGAAAACTTAGTATAAAACTACTAAACTTGTAGTTTACTGAGAGTACACTAAAATAAAACTTGTAGTATAAAAATATTAAACTAGTAGTTTACTGAGAGTATACTTCAAAGTGTACATTCATAAACTAAAAATTTGCTACAAGTATTAAAATAGTAAACTACTAGTATACCCATAAGTTCACTTGCAGTACAAGTGAGAAACGTAATTATGAACTAGTTGTGCACTTAAAAGTTACACTTATATTACACTTAAATGTATACTATTGTATATACTAAAAGTGGGTCAATTTAGTCCCAATTGGTATTAAAATAGTACACTTACAAGTTTACGACTAGTACATATTGACATCAGTATACTTACTACATAATGTATACTTAAAAATATACTTGAACATTAGGCTACTTAAGTATACTTCATAAAATGAACTTGAAGCTTACTTCTTTTTCGTAAGGGTAGCCATTTTGCTAGCAGAATTTCAGTCGTAAGCTTTATGTAGCCTACAGTCATTGGAGAATAAGAGGAAGTTGGTGTGCGCGGCCGTGTCTCTCAGCGGGAGGGTGTTAACTGCCACAGCGAACTCCCTGCTGTGTTAATGGTCCTACTGACTCAAAGAGAACATGCAACATGCTTGACAATTCTGTTCAGTTGATGTGCCAGGCTCTTGTGGCCTCAATGAGCTTCTACTCACACAGAAGAACTAACAAAATATTACACTATTATTAAAGTGCATCTATAATTGTAGAATGTATAATTAATTAAAATGATAAAATATATATACAGTTTAACAACAGTTTAATAAATGCTTAATACAATTAAAAGCTTAAAATTTTTTAATTATTTAAATTATTTAAAATGTTAAAGGGCTCATATAATGCCATTTTCATACAAGTTAATTTGATTCTTTAGGGTCTAAATGAAAACTTTGTAATATACTTTAATTAAAAATTATCATTAGTATTGTAAGAAAACACTCATTTTACCTAGTCAAAAACAGCTCTGTTTTCAGCACGCCGTCTCAGTGCATATGCCTTTAAATGATAATGAGCTTCGCTGACTCCGCCCCTCTGTTCTGCAGGCGTTTTGACACAATGCACGTGGAGTGTTGCCTTGACAACAGTTGAGGGTATATTTTGCAGAAAGAATGGCAGCGGGAGTCTCTGAGGACACATCTGTGCAACCGTATCAGTTTGTACCGGAGTCGCACCCGGAACAAGATGACGGCCGCAAAGAAGTTAAACAATTAAGGCTTGAACAAGACGTTTCTGAATGGTTGGTTAACGTAATGTCACTTTGATCTATCTTTGTGTACTGGCAGGGTAGAGTAACGTTAACTTAGTGAGATGTACGAAGGCTATGCGTTTACTCAGTACTCAGTAATAACACAATAACCATAACGCGTTGTTCATTATATACGTGGGATTATGAATTATATTGAGAACGTCGTACATAGAAAACATGCCGTAATGTACCCTGAGTGTAAACCTAAAGGCCTGTTCACACCGGGACGAATTTCGTGCACGATATTCGCAGACGTTTAACGCCCCTTTTCCACCAAAAAAGAACTGGTTCGGAACTGGTGCTGGTTCAAAGTTGGTTCGGAGTTGGTTCAACTTGCGAACCTTCTCAGAACCTCTTTGTTTTCCCACTGACTAGAGCGCCCAGCGAACGACGTCGTTACGTCACTGTGTACGTCGCCATACATTTTAGCTAGAAACGCTTGCAAGTACAACATTACTTTGGGATTATCTCTAACTCGTGAACCAAGAAGGCTTTAAAAACAATTGAAATATGTAAGTCTTTTAATCTTTTCCTTTGATATGTAAACTTTTCTGATTAGTTATGTACTCCTGTCTTGTGTATTTTTTTTCTTTCCATTTATTTGTTATATATTGTGACTGTTTTCTCCTTTGTTTACATAACGTTTTCAATAAAAAAAATTGATAAAAAAAAAACCTAGAAACGCTTGCGCCAACTTCAAGCATAACAATTACAATGGCGGACTACATCGTGTTTCTGCAAATGTTTCTCCTGGCTTTGCGATCCTATATTATGTAGGAAAATATGTTATCTAAACCCGCCCCCAGCCCCCGACGTAAGCATGACGAGGTAAAAGAACGGTTCTAGTCCAGCAAAGAGTTGGTGCCGCTTTGGAACCAATTTTCCTGGCTGAGAACCGGTTCTTTGGCTGTCGAAACACAAAGAACCGGTTCGCGCGCAGGCACCGGCTCCGAACCGGCTCTCAAAATGCGTTGGTGGAAAAGGGGTAAATGTGAGTGTGCACACCGACGTGAAAAAAACCACGTGTAAAAGCGTCATTTTTTAAAAAACGCCTCGGGTTCATTTTTTTGGTTTGACGCGCCGCGTCAAAAACTATCGGACCAATGAGATTGTCGCTTTTGCTCATGTGTCTGGGGCTTCTGAAGTTACAGTAAAACACAACTTGGGGGCGCTCTGCCGGGAAGAAATAAGAGAAGGAAGATGCAAGGCAAGATGAATGTAGAGCTGCTGGTCTCGTTGGTGTCGGAAAATAAAGAACTATATGACAAACGTGACAGCGACTACAAAATAGGACTATTTCTGTTTTACATTAAGCGCCATCTAATGTCAGGGAATGAATTGGCATAATCACTTGGCTCATCGTCAGCGAAAATCGCTTGGGTGTGAACACAAAAAACGCGTTGAAAAACGCTGGCGAATAACGCGTGCCGATATTCGTCCCGGTGTGTACGGGCCTTAAGCCGCATTCATCGTGAAGCGTGCAAGCGATTTGCAAAGATTAATATAAAGGTTAATAAAACTTTACACTCACTTCTTCTGGCGGTGCAGCAGGAACACGAATAGTTGGTACCAATTTTTTTTTCAGGAGCAGCTTCTTAGCAAAACAAGCTTTATACTGTAGGGGTGGGCGATATGAGCAAAAATTCATATCACGATATTTTTCACTGTCCGGACGATATCGATATTATATTGCGATATGAGAAAAAAAAAATTGGAATCACATTTTAGTACACCTTAGTTAAATTACAGGCAAGATATGTATTTTAACACTAGATAACTAGAAAAAGGTGAGGCATTTCATTGGACATAGACCTGAATTGTTTTTTATTATTATTGTGCAATTTTTTTCTCTCAAAAAGTGCAAACGTGCAACATGAGGTAGGCCTGAATGCACTTGTTATGTCTTTCCACTTTTTGCTCGTCTTGTCATAATGAGAACCGGCAGCGAATGAAGACTTTATTGATTTCTGAGTGAGAGCCGTCTTCGGGTGTGCTCTGTCTCCGGGAATATCTGTTGTTATAGTTTTGCTTTTTTAAATTAGTTTTTATTTTAATATCGTTTTCAATTTTGCTTTAAATTTCAGTTTAGTTTTAGCTAGTTTCATTAATGGTTTTGTTAGTTTTTATTTAGTTTTATTTTGCAAACACATTTCTATATAGTTTTTATTTTATTTAGTTTCAGTTTTAGTAATTATAGTTTAGCTTTAGCAGAGCGAGCAGAACACTTCCAGTGTAGACCCAAGCGAGACGTTTAATTTAAGTTTAATGTTTGCACAGATTACAGTTAACTCTTGTGCAGACATCTTAATAATAAAAATAAAATAATGGTTTGAGATTGAACAAAGCACCAAATAAATAGAACTTAAAAGTATACAAGAAAAAAACAATGAAAATGTTCATACAAACTAATTCATTAGTGTAAGGAGACAGAATAAAGGCCTACAGTTTGTACAGTATAAAACCCATTACGTCTATGGAGAGTCCCCACAAAGATAGTGGACCAGTGTGTGTGTATGCGCGCGCTTATGTGTGTGTCGTGTGTTTGCGCGCGCTTATGTGTGTGTCGTGTCCTGTTATTCATAGCCTAACTTTACATTGCGGGGGGGTTAGATGCATCCTTTATGAACAGCCGCTTAGCACTAGCGATGTGTTCTACGTTACGGTCCTTCATTGAACGCGTCACAGGACAGCGGTTAATCGCCTCAGCAACTTCACGCGTATGAAGCGCCAAATCAGCCATTTCCTTAAACAGCGTATTCGATTCTGTATCGTCATTAGTGTTAACAGTTGTAAAGAGTACCAAATTGAACAAAACAATATAACTGCAAAATTTGAATTTATGAATACGGTATCCTCGGTATCGCAAAATCCATATCATGGCACAACATAATACCGGTATTCACGTTCATACCGGTATAGCGCCCACCCCTATCCTCGTTTATAAAGCAGTCTGCGAAAAGATTCGCGAATCGCGCAAACATGAACGCATTGACGTTGCTCGTGGGGAATATTCCCTTCGAAAACAAAACTCAGCCACTGCGTCTTCAGCGGTTCGGATTTAGGAACATCAAAATGACTGCTGTGTTCCTTATTACACCCAAGAACAGAACACCACAATCGCTTAGCCATTCTGCTCCAGCGTATCAACAATGACGGACTATGATGACAGCTCGCTCAGGGCGGGTCTGTGTTGAAACACTGCTGTCAATCAACAATCGTGGGAGGGGCGTCCGACCGTGTCACACGGTCGAACGACTCGATTTGAGGCAGGGGAAAACAGCCCGTTCTCATCCCAAGGCGTCATCTAACTGACGCTTTTGACCATGCGTCAACATGCCGACGCACATGGTACCCCTTAAGCGTCAATATGAGACGCGCCTCCTAGTGGTCTGACCCTAACCCTACCCCAGACCTAAACCTACCCATAACGGAAGCGCCATCTAACTGACGCTAAAGGGTGCCATGTGCGTCGGATTTAGACGCATGGTCAACAGCGTCAGTTAGATGACGCCCGAGGATGAGCGTCTCATATTGACGCTTAAAGGGTACCATGTGCGCCGGCATGTTGACGCATGGTCAAAAGTGTCAGTTAGATGACGCCTTGGGATGAGAATGTGTTGGGGAAAACATATAAGGAGATTAAAACAAAAACACTGGATAGATTTTTATCATTATATGATGGTTTTGTACAGGCACTGCCAACACACATTTCAGTACAATCAACTTGAAAAAGTGCATGTACTATATGACCCCTTTAAAAATGTATAACGTTTTTAAGGCTCAAATTTTTCCCCCCAAATTCAGAGTTTTTTTTTATTTTTCATTTCTGTGGATTGCATTTTAATAGTTTAATTAAATATTAAAATTCAAAAAGCATGTCTATAATCAAATGAATTCATAGAACTTTAACGATTAACAAATAATGTTAATCAGTGGCAGCTCAAAGATTTTTGTCAAGGGAGGAGGGAGGCTCAGTGGCTTAACAGTACAGTGTTTTTTTAAGAAAGTACATCGAAATTTTTGATAATTCTTTTTCATTTTACTTTAAACTATACATTTAAAATGTAACATTGTAAACTGTGCAGTTATTAAGCACATTTTCAATTTCTCTGAAAATCTTTATTATTGCCGTATCAGCACTTTGAATCAAAAACGGTTTATTGTGCGATTGACAATACTAGTAACAATTCCTTTTATTTTTTGCCAAACAAAGTGCTGCACAACAGGCAGGTTTGTTAATATTAAAACATGGAAGAAAACAGTAGATGAAACCATACCACTCATTCTTTTTGCACTTTAATATTCACAGACACTCCATATAGTGATTTGATTAGGTGTGCAGATTTGATTTATTCATCCAAAATTTGTTCAATTCTGTGAAATTCCACGTTATAAATTCCATTATTATGACTGGAATCTGCAATTTGTCCACATTTTCTGCTCTGTAGAAAACATAGGGCCCTATACCAACTAATGAAACAGATGGACTACACTGAGTTCTATTCTCTTTATCAGAGCAGATTTTGTGAGATACTTCACTTCTTTGTGAAAGGCAAGTTACATTTTTTATCCTTTTATGTGTGCATTTTTATAGGTCTTTCTTTCGGAGTGATTTATGTGGAACATTATGGCCTGTTTTTGCTGAAGCCTAGCTGAATCTCAAGTCATATCACCCAGCTGATATATATTCTTCCTTGAAAAGTGTAAATGAGACAGATGTTTTCAAAAAATATAGGAATTTCAGTACTTTAAAGATTAATGATTTGTTTCGCAATCAAACGTTGCCCTGTTTGTTTGAGAATCCTGACCAACATTAGCTCAACCAATGGAGTGTTTGGGAAAGGGTTATATTTTTGTCTGATCAATAGCAGACAGGGGAGTCTTTGGGAAACCTGTTCAAACAGTCATCATTACTTTTAGAATTCTGTTTGGTGGTGCTTGTGGCTCAAAAATGACAGTTGAGCTCAAGCAAACATTTCCCTCTTGTCTATGCCAAAATAAAAAATGTATAAGATGTTCTTAAATCAGTCAAATTTCTTATATTTGATAACGTCTCGGTTACATATGGTAACCCTCGTTCCCTGAAGGAGGGAACGGAGACGCCACGTCGAGATCGACGAATAGGAGTCTCGCTAGAGAGGCCAATCTACTTTGAGTGAAACTAAACGAGCCAATGCACATTGGCGTGCAATCATTTGCATCAGCTGTTCAGCCACGCAGTGCGGGTATATAATAAGCAGCAGGTGCGATTGCACTTCAGATTTTTGCTGAGGAGCCGAGCCGATGAGCTGGCTGCCCCAGCGGGCCGCAGCAAATGTGGCGACAGGACGAGGGCTACCACGAGGGTTACCATATGTAACCGAGACGTTCCTCTTCAGCTGGTCAGTCGACGCCACGTCGAGACCAACGAATAAGAATCCCTACCAAAGGGCCACAGCTGCTGACCCCATCCAGTGCAAGCCTCTTGCCACTTCTTGCCTGGAAGGATGATAGGAAAGGGCTTACACAGAGTCTGTCACTGTTGTTCCGTGATAACCCATACAGTGAGATTATTGGATAACACTGGGAAGCGTGCCCTTTCTGTTAGGAAGGAGAATGCTGCGGAACCCACATTCTTCCCCGAAGGAGTTATGTGGAGATATACATATGGACTAAGGTTGTACTGCATATAAATACTTGGTGACTTAGCCCAAGAAAAAGACACGGGCTTCCGTTTAGGAGCAGCCATGGAAGAAATACACATATGGGATCCACGCAGGGTCACACATATTGGACCCAGCCTGGACCCGGTTCTCAAGGATTCAACGGATAAAGGCCTGGCGCCGGATGCTCCGCCATTTCCAGGCCGAGGGTGTTGGAGGACTCAACAGGTTTTTCACTCTGGAGCAATAAGGGGCGCACAGTATGGCGCAGCAAGCCAACAGAGCCGGGCCTCTCAGTGCTTCATCACTAGGATCTCTCATTCAGAAACATTGATTTTCCTATCACTGCTATGCTAGGGGTGGGAGATATTGACAAAAATTTATATCTTGATATTTTTTTTTCAATATCTCGATATCGATATTCAGACGATATTTTTGCCATCCTTCAAAGAAATGTGTGCAAACTGGCAAAGAAGATCCAATTGGTGTTTTGACTTGCTGCATTTGACCTATTATTGTATAGGATTACTAGTACATAAAGATATGAGACATTATTGATTTAAACATGAACCAAGTTACTGTACTAAATTTTTATTGTAATACAAGAACAGTGCTTTTTCAGTACAATTTATGTACGTAGCAAACAGTACTCTATTAGTAATAGACATGCTTTTGAAATTACAAAACACTTCTTTGGAATACACCAGTGTAAACTGTAAGTGTAAACATGCAGTAGAGGTGGTCAGTAACAGTAACAAAGTAAATTTACTTAAAGCTGCAGTCCGTAGCCTTTTTTGGGTTAAAAATGATCCAAAATACATATTTGAGAAAATACATAACCAGCCAGTGTTCAAAACTATCTGCGTGCCTTAGCTCGATTCAAAGCGGTAAGCTTGTAATAATGTAATAATGTTTTTAATTCCAGTGGTACTGGTGGATTTCCGCGGGAGATTCGAGCATGCCTTTGCGTCATTACGACACATCTGTACACATAAAGAAGGAGTCTCGGCTAGTAGGCTATATTGCGTGTGAGGATGCTGGAGGTGGAGATTTATAGCCTTTTCTCACAGCACTTGATATAATTAAACTAATCAATTTGATGGCGGATCCAGAAAGGTTCAAACGACAATCACCAGTGACAACAGATTCACTTGTTGTAAAATGCAAAAGACTTTGTTCGGACTTCCTAGTGGCTACAGAAAAAAAGAAACTGCAACCGGACCCATGCGAAAACAAGGATACATATCGGAAGGGCATTACATGCAGGGTGCGATTTGCCGGGGGGGATGCGTGGGATTTCCCCCTTTCTGGTCAAAGTATCCCTGCCTCTGCTTAATTGTTTTTATCCCCGGTGGGGATAAATTTATCCCCCCCTCAAAGTGATCAGTGCTACTACAATAGTGGCGAGACGGATAACAAAACTTATCACGGGTCCGTGGTTTGATTAAAGTCAATTTTATTTTAAAAATGCGCTCCTTCGGCTGGCTCTGGTATAGCGGCCGCAGCCTCTCTGTAATCACCTCTCTGCAGATTTGCTCAATGTCCCGCCCACGGCGCTATCTGATTGGTTACTCCTCACGAGTAATAGCCTATCAACACTTGCGAGACTGGGCAGTAGAGCTGTGTGTCGGAGGTGTTTAGCGCGGCGCGGTAGAGATGGTCCTCACTGCAGAGCATGAAATCCACGGGGAGGAGTCGGATCCAGATCCAACTCCTCCCACCTTACATATACCTAAACCTACCCATCTCCGCCCCCTGATCCCTAAACCCACCTCTAATCCCTAACCCCACCTCTAATCCTACCCATCTCCACCCCTTGGATCTTGATCCGACTCCTCCCCGTGGATCTCATGTACTGCATTGAGGTGCTACTGGCGCGGTAGACGCGAACTGACCTTTTACTGTCTATGGAACTGACACAGATGATGCATCTGTCTTTTCTATCATTTCACTGTAGCTCAGCATCGCGATGTAACGTTAACGTTGTTACTTGAACAGCAGTACAACTTTTCTACTGTGATGGTTTAACTTTGCAATCAATCCATGGTTCAGCAGACTGATAGAAGTAGCCTAGCCTAAAGTAAACTAAGTAAAGCGCTGTAATGTGAACTGTCAGTGCGATAGAACAATAAAATTTGAAATGGACCACCCACTGGAAAGCTGCAGATTTTCCCACAGGAAAGCAGAAAAAGACTGTTTTCCTAGTATGATGCAAAGGCCTACACTACACTATAGTCTATTTATGTTTAAGTTGACACTACGTTGTGCCATTTAATTTTGCCATTCATAAATAAGTGTTTTGACATGTCAAGCCGAGTGGCACTATCCATGGTACTGGGAGGGGGATTTAATTCTTGCGTGTTTTTTCGTTGTGCGTGATCACAGTTCATATAAGCTATTAGAGTAAAACATATTGCGTTAGGCTACTTCATGAGTTAATAAGAAAAAAGATTTTACAATTCCTGCAAATGCAGTGATGAAGTTCATGTTCTCATGATTTATTTTTATGAATAAAACTTTTTCAAAACATCCCCCCCTCTGTTTTTTTCACAAATCGCACCCTTACATGTACCCACGCAATGCTGACGTTGTTAACATTAACAATTTGAGAACAAAGTATCATTTGCACGGTTTTGCGTGATATGATAACTTATAAGCGATTGTTAGATTTAATCAGCGCAATTTACTGCAATGTCAAAACCAGAACAAAAGTGGATGTTTACTTGACATTTTCCGGTGAAAATTCTTATGTTGGTCATACTTCCAAAAAGTCTGGGATTCTGAATGCCAGTATCCACACCGGCTCGGTGACTGACAGCCTCACAGTCTCCTCGAACACTGTGTTCATCCGCGCTGTGCCGTGTCGAGGGAGTTGAACTACAACTCACATAAAGTTGATAATTCCGCGAATGACAACAATTGCAGATTTCGAACAGAGATGGCGACAAAGAGGAAAAACGCCGGACTGCAGCTTTAAGTAGATCTGTACTTTACTTGAGATTTCTTTTGTTGAGAACTGATTACTTTTATGCCTCTATATTTGAAAGATTAATATAATACTTTTACTCTCTCCTACATTTTTCCAAAGGTTCCAAAGTAAAAAGCATGAAAGTATTTTCTACAGCAAGTAGAACTAGTTGTACTTTTACTCAAGTATTAAATTGTGTACTTTGATCAACACTGGTAATAAGTTTAGTATACTGCACTGTCTGTAAAAACCAAACCATCTCCAGGCTAAAGAAGCTGACCCACGTCTCGCTGTTAGCTCTTCTGGCACTGGTTCTGAGGATGACTGTGTATTTTCGCTTTCTTCGCTCATTTTTGTTTTGTTGCGCTCGAAGCTAGATAAGTGATTGATGAGTAACATACGCACGGCACGCTGTAATGACGTAAGATGTCAGGGGCACTGAGGCATTATGGGCAGTTCAGTGTTGCCAACTATTTTCAAAGGAAAGTAGCTAAGGCCTTCCCTAAAAGTCGCTAAATGTCGCTAGATGACGTCATACGTCAATTAGCATATTGATGACGTCATCGCGCCGTACTTGCGTTCTGTCAGCCTAGTGCGTTTTCTCTCTAAATTAATGCTCTATTCAATATAATATAGCCGAATGTCAAATAAAGCTGTTCTCATTTCCTATTTTTGTTGTTGTCAGACAATTGAACGAGTAGCTATAATATAGTGAATGATTACATTTTGTATAGGCCTATGTGGAACATTATCTGAATTGAGAGAGTTAGGGAACCGGATGAACTAAGCTCTGTGATAGTGTTACAAGTAATAAGCACAATAAAAGAAATTAAATTGAAATGGTCAAACTAAAAGAGAAGCAGAGAAGTGATAAGTCCGTGGAAAAACACTGCTCATTCGCGTCTGTCAGCGGCCGTGCGCTCCTCTCAGCCATTCACTGAACAGGGGAGACGCAGGACAGTACTGACATTTGGAGGTTACTGAGGTTTGTCCAAAAAGTCGCTAAAATTGTCGCTAGTCGCTTTTTTGAAAAAATGTCGCTAAAGGGGTCTGAAAAGTCGCTAAAAATAGCGACAAAGGCGCTAAGTTGGCCACACTGGGGCAGTTCCCCGTATTAATAAAAATGTTTTAGTTTGTACTAAAAAAAAGTTTGTTCTAGAAGTTAAAAGAAGCCCTGTTCGGAGGCTATTCCGGTGGATCTCTTGGGAAAATGTATTCCATCTTTTGGACTCATCATTATACAACGCAATTTTCTAATGATGCAATCACGAAGCTCGCCACTTGAGGACGCCACAGACATTTAAGAAAAACTTTTTAACTTCAGACTTCAGTTTTCCGCAAACAACGCTATTTTGCCTTATCTAGCAGCTTATTAATCGTACATCGGCTTTACTCTTTACGTTTTTGGATTGTTGCTTCAACCTAAGAATGGTCATAACACACAGAACTCCGTAGTTGTATTGCAAATTAGTGGCAGCAGCTTACTCTCGTGCAATTGAGGAACGATCGTGATTTTGTATGAAAAAAAAACATGAAATACAGTCAAACAAACCCATACAGTATTAAAAATCGCTACATATAATTGTTTAGAAGGTTATAGTGTGTGTTCTTTGTTTTCTCTTTAACTTTCTTCTGCTCTTTTCATGTTTGGGGTGTCGGATTGTACAAATTATGAAATATTCGATATTCCAATTTTGCATATCGTCCAGACAACAATTTGGATATTATCGTCTAAACGATATATCGCCCACCTCTACTGATGACACACAACTCTACCTCTCATTCCAGGCAAATGATCCAACGGTAGCTGCTCGCATCTCAGCCTGCATGACAGACATTTCTGTCTGGATATAGGACCACCATCTTCAACTTAAGGGTCTCGGCCAACCCAACACTTCATCACAACTATTCCATTCAGCTAGGTTCATCACCCATAACTCCTTCCAGGACAGCCTTTGGAGTTGTGATTGATGATCAGATCACAGAACACATTGCTAGAACTGCCCAGTCCTACAAATTTGCCTTATACAACATTAGGAAGATCACGCCCTTACTATCAGAGCATGCTACACAACTCCTTGTCCAAGCTCTTGTTCTATCCAGACTATTGTGATTCTCTCTTGGCAGGCATTCCACCATGTACTGTCAAAACCAAAACGAGCCGAAGAGAGCACACATCACACCTCTCTTCATCAACTTGCATTGATTGCCAATAGCCACTCGCATCAAATTCAAGGGACTGATGTTTGCCTATAGAGAACAACCACTGCTTCTGCACCCCTATACCTAAACTCACTACTTCAGACTTACAGTGTGTGCCCTCAATAAGTTTGCATTCTGCAAGTGAACATAGCCTTGCGGTGCACTCCTAAAGTGGCATAAATTCACTTTCACAGACCTTTTCCTTGACTTTTTCCTGCTGGAGGAATCACAGGCAGTGAAGCAGTATAGTTCTCCGTATTTCGACAGGCCAGGCATCCCCTGTAGTAACAATAACTCAAAGGTAATTTTCAAAGATCCGTAGCCATGTGCTAAACCAGTGGTGGATGAAGTACCTGAAAGCCACACTTGAGTAAAAGTATAGACATCTTACGAGAAACTTTGGTAGAAGTTAAAGTCACTGTTTAGAATATTACTTCAGTAAAAGTTTTAAAGTATGTGATATTTACTGTACTTAAGTATGAAAAGTATTATTTTTTTTTTTAAATGTATTTACGAATTGAAAGTACAAGTAATTGCAAAACACAACAGGAGCAAATAAAAAGTAATAAGATTGCTATGTACAGTTTGAGCTGTATTCAATTATTTTCTACCTAGGTGTTGTGCTCTGTAAGTCACTTGACATTTAACCTGTCCACTTTATTCTTGGGGAAAGAACAACGCCATCAAAAAGCAGGAAGAAAACTAAAGGGGAAGCAAAAGAATATTCAAAATGAGATGGCAAACTAAAAGCGATAGGGTTAAGACGTAAATTAGCGTACAAAAGAACAACACAAAGCAGAGCGGCTGGAAAACCAAGTTTCCTCCTTCACGTTCATTTTGGCGTCCATTTAAATGCTGGCAGGAAACTTGATTGGCAGCGGAGTTTACTTCACGCCATTGATAGAGAGCGACAGCTTCCATAACCAACAGAAGATTAGAGAGGTGGAGCCTAAGAAAAGGACAGGGAGCGAGCGAGCGAGAGAGAGAGAGAGAAAACCGGTATACAGCCAGAGGGACGTAAAGGCTGAAAAGATAACTTAATTCTGAATTCAGCTGTCAGAGAGAGCTTCTGGTGTGTGTCATTCAGTGCAATACCACATTTAGTTCTTTTTTTCACAACTTACTGTGCATAATAACTTGATAAACTCTTTTTTTAAGATCCTCATTTAATCCTCTGCTTCCATCGTTAAATCGGTCGTATTGTTGAGTGGAACTCAGTCGCTTGCTAGCATGACATGCGTGGGCAGGTCTCTGGCTTCGGCTTGAGTCGAAAATTAAACCAACCACGGTTGTGCGAGCACTTGTTTGCACATGTGCAAATGCAAATGAATTTAAGCAATTATCTAACTTGCAAGCACCAGAACACTGATTCATCAAACCTGCTTGCTTGCAGTCTGTGTTCTTCCGACTTTATTTTGTAGTAATGAAAATGCCTTGGGGAAATGTATCGGAGTAAAAATATAAATTTTATTTAGGAAATGTAGTGGAGTAAAAGTGAAAGTTGACAGAAGTATAAAAACTCAAGTACAGATTCTCCCCAAAAATACTTGTACTCTACTAATGTACTGTAACGAAGTATTATTACTTGTTACATTACACCACTGTGCTAAACAGCATAGCAGGCTCACTGGAGAAAAGCAGGAAAAAACTTGGGAAAGGCACATTAGCAACAGCTATCTTCGTGACCAATGATTGCGGAAAAAATATCTAATTCGTCGACCAACTTGGGGTATCTGCCAGGAGTTAATAAGCAATGAGGCACAAGATACAGAAGAAGTTAACTTCATCCATCTTGTTTACTCTTTCACTTCCATTCTCACACACATTACATCATTACACAACAGTTCTGACTATCAACCATTCACAATTCATTCATGAACAACACCAAGTCTTATGGGTCCTTTCATGATGATGTCATATGCGGAACACATAAGAATTATTAAGGTCTTATAATGTTCCTCAGAAGAAATGAAGTCCTGTTTGGAACAAAATTAGGGTGAGTAAATGATGACAGAATTTTCATTTTTGCGTACGCTATCCAAACTATCCATTTAAGGCAAACTGTCACCTGAATTTGAGAACTGACAAAGCCTCAACACCTCTAGCAGGAAGGCTGTATTACAAACTTTATTAAATTAAGTGGAAAAACTCTGTGAAACCAGAGTTGTTACATGCTTGACATTGATTAGAGTATGATAAATTGCCGGAGCTTTTATTACCGGTGGCCTTCTCAGATGTTACTGCAGTATTTAACAATGATTTAAAGCAAATCTGTCAAAGCAAAGGTCAAAGGTTGTATAATAATCACAAACTATGCTGTTCTAGGTTCTGAAGCATGCTTGCTGTAATGTTTCTCTGTCTGGACACAAATTAATCACAGTGTAAGAACACAAAGCCTATGGATTTTTTTTCTTACTATATCTTACATGCAGTGGATACAAATAGTTCACCCAAAACAAATCAACCAAACAGTTTTGGTTACCATTGACTTCCATTCTTAGGGTTAGGGTTGCCTTAATCACCAAGCTTGTCTTCATTCACCCCTAATGATCTAATGTAATGACATTCATACATTTTCTAAATATGAATGATATCTACAGTTCATGTTTACTGGAATACATGTGTAATATATTCACTACGCTAAAAGAACAAAAAAAAATTCAGACTATTAAAATGTTTTTAATGATTAAGAAAAAACGTTTCTTTTCCATTTAAGTGAAAGAAAAGGAAGCTCCAAAGTGGAGCATATTTCATAATGCTCTGGTGCTCTACTGTTCAGCTGTCTTTTTGAGTGAAGACAAAGATTACAGTGCAAGACATTGTACAAACACAATGATTATATTTTTCTATATAGACTACCCTCATTCTATCATTCAGTAATGACCTGGCCATGCCTCTGCCACCCTATTTAGTGTATTAGAAATTAATCTCTTTAGACTGTCAAAATGTACTAGTTACCAATGGGACACTAGACAAGACTTTTCTTTATGCCTATAAGTGAGAAAAATAGCCAGGCAGCAAGAGCCAGAAAGAGTAGAATCCATACATTTCCTAAGATAATCTGAAATTGCCTCTGAAGAGGCAGAAGCCAAAATTCATTCTGATCTCCCCAAGAGCCTGACTGGCTGCTGGGGCCATGACACTACTCGATTTTGACAAGTTGCCAAATGAAAGCGTGGAGGATGTCACAAGAGAATGAGGCAGTCTGACAGCGCAATAGCCAGCAGTTGGCAGACTGTTTTCAGACCCCAGCTCTCAAACATTTCAATAAAGCCATCAGGGTCCCGAAGGGTGTTTATTTCTCTTTAATACACGGCTCTCTGCGGTACCTGATGCCGGTTGGTTAATCGCACCATTAGCCTACGTGTAAGAGTCAAATATTTAAGGATACTGACCACTGTGGTCCATGGCAACATACTGGTGCTACTTTCATGTCTCTCATATCACTCTCCTCACTCTTTTTCCATATCAATGCAAGTTAGAATAGCTAATCCTAAAATGTGGCACTCGTTAAAATGACTCCAAATGGTGACCATCACTGGAGGGTTTCAGAAAAAATATTGTGAATATAAAGTTTTTGATTGTTGCCGCATTCAGTAGGCTTATTGGGAAAACTTGCCACTACCTACATTTTTGCAAAACTCTATAAACCTATACATACAATTCACTGCCTCAACCTTAGTATTGACTCATGAAGGGGCTACCTGCTTGGGGACCCAAACTCTGGGGAGGAAGCCATGGCTTCACGAAAAATAAGGGAGCTGCCTACGTAAGGAATCCAGCCTTAAACGGAGGCAACAACCTTATATATCTATGGGGATCTAAACACCCCAGGAGGATCTAAACACCCTTTTTCGTACCAGGAATCAGCATGAAACACTTAAGGACCACGTCATTAGGGTCAGGCAGCTTCAGCAGACACACTTGATGTTACCGTCTAGGTCTGTCCTCGGCATTGTACGGCCCCCGGGCCACATCAGGCCTTCTGGCTATACCTCTGGCTATACTTGACCAGTCCGTGTGAGGTCATTTACTAAATTAAAGCTGGAGTCTGCAACTTTTTTTGTGTGTTCAAAATTTACAAAAAATATATATTGAGCGAGTACATCATGAATCAATTTTCCAAACTGTGTTTTTGTCTTATCCTGAATCACTATGTTACACCTATAATCAGTGTTTATATTCTGACTATTTTAGGCCAGTCGGGTTAACCCCAGCAGAGTAGCACAGTGCCTGCATGACTCGTCATAGACATAAGAGAGAAGTAGCTCCGGCTGCAGTGTTCTTCCGCAAGACGCATGCAGTTCTGTTTATTAACCGCTAGAGTGCCAAAAGTTATGGACTGCTGCTTTAAACGTCAACTGATTTTAATTTTTTTTTTTTTTTTTTTACTTATGTCAGTCACAGTGTGTGTGACTGTATGCACCTTCACTCAAATGTGTTCGCGATCATGCAGGACAGCTCTCAAGAAATTTGAGATTGCCGTTAGCCCTTAAATATGTTAGCTAACGTTAAAAAAAAGAAAGATGCACAATATAGAGTTAACAAGGCATGGACTTTCTAAGTATTTATTTACTGAAGTCAAAGGTAAAGCTGTGTGTTTAGTTTGTGGAGAACAGATACTATAGCTGCGCTCAAGGATTACAATTTGAATCGCCATTACGAGACTAAACATGCGGAGAAATTTGACAGATGCAGAGCGGGCACGGATATCTGAAGCATTGCTAGCTAAGCTGCAAAAGCAGCAAGGACTTTTTACCAAGCTTCACGGATCCAGGGACGCAGCAGTCAGGACCAGCTTTGTGATATCCCACAAAATCGCAAAAAACAGTAAGCCATTCTCTGATGGTGAGTTTATCAAAGAATGTTTGGTGGACTCTGCAGCGCTAATATGCCCTGAGAAAAAAGACGCATTTGCGAATGTGTCCCTCTCCACGCGAACCGTAAAGAGACGAGTCGAGGACATCGCGGGAAATCTGGAGCTTCAGCTCTAAAACAAAGCGGAAAATTTTGACTTTTTCTCCTTGGCTCTGGACAAGAGCTCTGATGTCCGCGACACAGCCCAGTAACTTATCTTTGTACGTGGGATAACGAAAGACTTTGAGATGACGGAGGAGCTGGCAGCTATGCAGTCAATGAAAGGGACTACGACGGGGAGTGATTTGTTCACAGAGGTGCATTTATCCATGGCCAAACTGGGACTAAAATGGGACAAACTGACAGGTGTTACAACTGATGGTTGTCCAAATCTGACAGGGGAAAAAGTCGGACTTTTGAAGCGGATGCAAGATAAAGTGACTAAAATAAACCCAGAACAGAAATTGATATTTTTGCATTGCTTTATTCATCAGGAAGGGTTGTGCAAGTCAGTGCTAAAAGTCAACCATGTTATTGATGTTGTAACTAAAATAGTTAACTTCATCAGGGCAAGAGCACTGAATCATAGACAGTTTGTTGCACTTTTCGAGTCTAATAAAGTGAACAGTGACATAGGCTACCAGACAACTGTCAGATGGCTCAGCCTGGGCAAGGTGCTTAAAAGGGTATGGGACTTGAGAGCAGAAATTCAGGAGTTTTGTGAGATGAAATGCAGGGACACACCAGAGCTCTCAGATGCAGACTGGATGGCAGATCTGGCTTTTGCAGTTGTTCTTACCCACATGCCAACACTGAAAGTCGTCACACCATCAGCTGATCACCTTCACAGGTACTCATCCATGTTAGGGGCACTGCATGGTGAGTTTAAGGCGATTTGAAGACTTCAAAACAGTTGAAGGTGAAATGCACATGATTTCTTCTCCCTTCCCTTGCAGTGTGGATAATGCACCCACTGATGTTCAGCTTGAACTCATTGATCAGCAGTCTGATAAACTTTTGGCAGAGCACAGTATCACTGCTGCATTTTTTTATTATTCTCTCAAAGAGGAAAACTTTCCACACATAAGGAGGAGGCATGCTCAGAGGATGTTGGTTCACTTTGGATCTACCTACATTTGTGAACAAACATTCTCAGTGATGAAGTTTAGGAAATCCAGATACAGTTCCTCTCTCAGTGATGATCACTTGTATATCATATTGTATATCACTTGAATATCACCTTCGCATATCCACCTCAGATATTCAACCTGACTTCAGTGCTCTTGTTCAAGCCAAACACAGGCTAGATTTCTCTCACTGAACAAGAAAGAAAACTAGGGTAAAACATTCAAACAAACAACACTGGGTGAATTTGTTGCTTTTATTTATTTATTGGCCAAAAATGATTGGGATTTTTAATGACCACAGAGAGTCAGGACCAGTTTAATGTCTCATCCGAAGGATGGTGCTTGTTACAGTATAGTGTCCCCGTCACTATACTGGGGCATTAGGACCCACACAGACCACAGGGTGAGCGCCCCCTGCTGGCCCCACTAACACCTCTTCTGGCAGCAACCTAGATTTTCCAGGAGGTCTCCCATCCAGGTACTAACCAGGCTCAACCCTGCTTAGCTTCCATGGGCAAACAGTCTTGGGCTACAGGGTGATATGACTGCTGGCCGTAGGTGATTAACCCTCACCCCTCAAGAGAGAATCAAGCCTGGGTGGAACAAATCATTGCGACCACATCACACAATGTGCATTTAACCCCCTTGGGAGTTAAGCGTGCTAAATTCAAACGCCATATTCTGTCAATCTGAAAGAATCATACAAGAACAGCCATGAATGCATCGCTATAAGTGCCTTCAACTCCCTCGAGAGCCGAACGCACTCGTGCAAATGCTAACTGCTATCCCTCAGGAGAGAACAGGAAATACTAAGCTCCTTGCCTGTCTCTGTAGATAGTTTTACTAATGTACATCCAACTGAGTTCAACTCAACTGAGCATTTCATTGAAAAAAACACCAGATGCACACGCTTCCTGAAAACACTTGTTAGAGTGTTTCTTCATGATATTCACATTCACATGTACGCAAACAAACATTGTCGCGTTTACACATGCTTCAGACACAGCCATGCTGGAGGTGTTACCATTCAAAAGGGAAGGCGGCACAGGAATGGGTCCCATGAAACAAAGCATTGTTGCTTCATCAAATGCATTTTAATCTAATGTTAGATTAAAATTGTTAACACTATTGGTTATGTTTAGGGTAGGGTTTAGTGTAGGTGGTACATTAATGCGATAGACAATTAACCGTTTAAGATTCACTTTCCGGACATTTAATTTCCGAACTGACGCAAAACTTACAGCAACCAACAGTGTTTGGTAAGCAAGCATGTAATAAGCAGGATACTCTACATCCCTCTTTTCTTTTTTATGAATAGTTTACTACAAAATAAAAATTAGCACATTGATGAGAAATGTAGTGACGCCTGCTTTGTAAACAAATTGTTCTTTTTATATTGGGTTGTTTCAATGACTCGTTTCTTCCAGTTCTAAGAAGCAGTCTGAATGATTCACCTTCAGAAATTCACATTCACTGTTCCACGAAAGAAAGAAACATTTTTGGAGCATTTTAAGTTAATTATTTCTTTGAAGAGCTCAGCTCAGAGAGAGCACCAAAGGGTGAACACAGCCAAACAACAGTGCACTGTTTCAGCAGACGTCTTTCATTCTCAGAGGGTCACGCATGGAAATAACAGGGCCATATTTCTCCGAATGGAAAACATTGCACGCAGATTTACAGCTTACTCTGCCTCACCTATCAAGGTCCTGCTTTGCCTCATCAATCAAAGCAGCCATCCATTGGCATTGGGAGTTATAATACTTCATTCGTTTCACTCTCCTTGCCCCATCTAGGAGAAGGTACATGGCTTTAAATTTAAAGTCCTACCATTAAATGCCCTACACCTCAGAACTGCCCCGACCCTTTGCTCATCTGCTGATAGAGCTGTTTTATAGTTATCCAGAACCATTCTGTTCAGCATTGACTTTACAGTTACTTTATACGCCTGTAAACATAGACAGTCAACATTTAATAATGAAGCAATCTTGTTTTACAAGAAAACCAGCTTAGATTACATTAGCAAGTTATTAACAATAACAATAAGTCTACAGCATAAAAAATAAGATGGGGATTCTTTTCGAGGTTACTTCAGTTAAGTCTTATATAAGTTACTCTAAACCAGTCCATTATTCTTTATTTCACACAAGTCTGCATGATATGATCACCAAACAAATTAACAGGCTTGATAGTTCAAAACATCAGCCAGATGATGGACTTTGACAACTTGGAAACCAATATAAAATCATATGATATCAAGATTACTTGATGTAGTTTCACATCATGTTGCCACTATAAAGCTGATTAAGTTTTTTTTTTTCGTGTTATAAAATAGAGATGAGATGGTATTCTGGGAAACAGCATAAATTGTTGTCTTTATAAAAGCTGTGGTGTTTGTCTCCTAAAGGCATCATGAGCTATGCACTAATAACTAGGGAAGGTTTCGGAAAAGTGGAAAATAAGGGAGAAATGGAACTATTTGAACTGGTAAAATTATGATCATGATTGTTGCCAAGTTGGATTTGTTTGGATTAGATAAATGTTTTACTGGACCAAAAACTAATGACCCAGGGGGGGAAAAAAACACATTTTAAGTTAGGGTTTCGTATACAAATGACAATTTCAATGTGCATTCTAGTTCTCAGTTAAGATAACTAGTGCATGGCAATTCGTAACTATTTTTACGAATTGGTAAATTGGATTCCCAACGTACGAATTCATACAAAATTGCCCCCTTCGCGTTTCCCTGTGATATTATAAGTTACTGTACCCTTTTCTACAAGTGCTTGAAGGACTTTTTAAGCAAACTGTTCCTTCAATAGCTCAACACCTAAAACTTAAAGAAATTCATCTTTAATACTCTTCTCTAATCATTTATTTATACAGCCTTGAAGTTATCTTTCCATTCTCTTTTTTATCTTGTTTGTCACTGTCAGATATGTCCTTATCTTTGAAGAGGTCTAAAAGGCTAACCCGCATCCCAGACTGTTTTCTACACTGAAGCTGATGAGGATAAAGTTGGTGTCTATGGTGTTCAATGAAGCTTCAAGTTGAGCACTAGTGAGAGGTTTCTCAAACGGACTCTGATGTACTTGTTCTCTTGTAGTTGTGTGCCTGGATTATCCTCTTCTCTGTCTGACCTGGTTAGATCCAGTTTGCTTTCTTCTTTCAAGTGCATAGCCTTTATCCCTCGAAAGAACAAGTTTATAGTTAAGATGAGTTTATAGAGAAATGTGTTTCCTTTTGGCCATTTTTAAAATCATAAATGGACTTGCAAGTACAGGACACAGATATATTACAGTATTCCACATTCATTATGCAGAACACGAAGCATTTTCATCTGTACTAATAAAAGAGAAAGTTACCAAATTAGGTTTAGACTAGAGCTATTTCAGAGCAAGTATCAAAGGTCCCATATACAGTAATTTCAGCTTACATATGATATCATCAGTACAACCAGATAGTATTAATTGTTTTACTGATACATGCCAGTTTATTATTATTGAAATATTGGTAATACTAATAACATTTAAACTGACAGTACTACTCACATTAATAAGACAACTCATATTGTCGGGAGCTCAAAGTGAGTGACAGCAAAATATAGTTGCGAAGAGCACAAAATTAAATTGCGTCTAATGGTGGTTTGCCACATTTTTGTAACCAAGGATATGTGCTATTTTGTAAAAAGAAGCGCTCTGCAGTTACAGAGCAAACGGGATAGTTCACCCAAAAATGAAAATTCTGTCATTATATACTCGCTCTCATGTTTTTTATCCCAAACCTGTATGTCATTTTCTCTTCTGCAGAAACCCAAATGAAGACATTCCCATGCATCAACACGGCTATTTGATTTGCAATCAAGCTCTGCTCATTTCATTCATAAGCTTTACACTCATTCACTTCACACACATTATTGTGTAGTGAATTTAGAGGTTTATGTATAATATTATGCTATCCCTGGCTCACCTGTTATCCAGCAAACAAGAGGGGTGAATGGGTCTGCCGAATATTCTTCCTATTATTTGGTAGAATTCATTATTAATTTTGAAGCCATTATCCATGCCTTTCCGAACAAGGTATTTGGCTTCAGGCACATCTCTACACGTCACACTATTAAACACTAGTCACTGGACATTTCACTTTGAAAGTGCCGTGAAAAATGCTACAGACAAGATGGTTTCCATGCATAGGGGTAACCCATCAACACAAATTCCTATAATTGTATTACTTAAAAAAAATTAAAAAATAAAAACATTTTGAAACAATTGACAGACAAATTCCCATGTCCCCAATCATTCTTTCTCAGTTTCTCTCTGAAATAAAGGTTACATAGGAAGGAATGAAACAGAAGATAGGAAATGGAACTCCAAAAACATAGCGAAAGCATTAGTCATAAACTTCATTTTATGAAGTTCTAATCTAATTTTTAGAAGACTTATCTAATAGCGTAAAACATAAAATTTCTGTTCTGTTGTGTCAATTTACACCGGACATGAATTTTATAATCTATTGAAATTCTCCCTAAATGTTAATCTTCTGCTATCATGTTGTTATTTCCTAGCTAGTAATGGGCTTCAATAGCTTAAAACGTCCACCCCGTAGAGTCGACTGTAAAAAACGATGGATGGCGCACCTTCCATTGTAGAAAAGTGAAGCCGCCAATGCCCCAAGATGACGCTGACATCTTGCACTAATTACATTGTTCGGTCCCTGAGTCTGCACAGTAGTGGGCGTGAAGTGGAGCCGCTGTATCAAGGTCCCGCCCACACTCCCACAAAATCAATCACAAGCACACGCCCCTGAACTTTTTTAGCCTGACTGCTCCAATTTTGATGTCTGCTGATTGTAGTACAACAGAAGGCATGTTTAAATAAGGTAAATACAACTACCCGCATGGTCATATCCCGAAAAAAGCCTGTTGGTGCCTCCATGAATACTTCACTCAGATAAGATGTCAATCACAGCTATCAGTCATGACATCAAAGCCCCATTTTAGCATCAAATAATTAATTTCAAAAACGAACACTTGAACTTACATCAGCATGATAAAAACGGCCTAAAATGACAGAAATCATCTTTGGAAAAAAAGTATTTGAAGTGTAATTTGATTGTTTAGTTTGGCTTACGTCCTAATTGTTCACATGGAGAAGGCTGGGTTTATGACCTATACTGCATCCAGCCACCTTGGGGCGATCAAAATGCTTTGGCTTTACTTTTCAGGACATGTGCGGCACACCTGTTAAGGTCCATCCTGTTATACTTTGCATTGTTAAAATGTCATGTAACAGGGTGGACAAATTTCCTTAGACGACATATAAAATATATGGTCAGGATTATTAGGTTATACTAACCTTTTCCCCCAATCCTACTTCCCCCATCTATAAAACTGGCAAAAAGAACTAATACAAAAACTCTTGCCCAGCTTGGGTTATGACACCTATCTCCTCTATAGAGATTCTGAATACTTCACTAAAGTAGATATAATAATAATAGTCTTGGGCTAGAGCTCTGGAATCAAGGCTAGCTTAAGGTTGAAGTATTAGCTCAGCTTAAGCACCCTGAGGGCAAACTCTAGCAAAAAGTAGGACGGCTAAACGCGATACAGAAGTGAGTGTCGCATAGACTGGGCTCTTATCCCAGGTGTCAAATATAGAGACATCACTGCACAAAACAATGTTGAACCGTGCATCTCCGAAACTGTCAGCAGGCACATGACACCACAGCATCTTCCAGTGTTTGACACGATTTGCAGTCCTAGTTTCTCCTGAAGGATAAATGCTTCATTGGCAGAGGAAACTTTTTGACATTTCCCTCAGGTACACGAATATACACATCAGCATTTTCAACTTCTATTTTAAGCCCTATTGAATACATGTACAGGAGATATCATAAAAAGAGCTGTATGTGCAAAGGACCTTCAGATCATATATTTTCACGGGACACCTTAGGTAAAACATGTTGATGCTGATAGAAAATGGTTGTGCAGAAAAAAATTTAATAAAAGAATCCTATTTATTGGTATACAATTGCATACACAATGCTGATTCTTCAACGGAGTTGAGAAGTAACTAAACATAGAGATATTAATAACTACACTAAAGAAAATTTTCATTAGTGTGACAATAGTTTAGTAGCATAATTCTTACGTACCATCGGAAAGTCTGATTCATTCTAATGATTCAGTTCGTACTAAACGGCCCTTTACCTAGTCCAAGGATGAAGAAGATAGGTAAAGTAATTCAAAATAGAGGCGTTGTATATTAAACAAAGTGACTCGGGTAATCCAATAAAACACAAAAGAAACAGCGTGCCAAGCACAAACAATACTGGACAAAGAACAGAATGAAATGAGGAACTTAAATACACATAATAATGAACTCAAAGACTAACAGGTGTGATTGTTATTAGAATATGGCAACTAACGACTGGCGGGAACAAAGGACCACAGGAAACAGAGAAACAAACTAAAAGCACATGAAAATAAGTAAACAGGGAGAACGGACAGTTCTTTTTTACCTGTATTATAGTTGTGTAGTTTTTGTAAATGTTTCTGTTCACTTTTGATCCTGTCATCCTCATTGTGATTGGTTGAGTTCATTCATTGAAAAACAAATTGAGCAAGAAACCTATAATTGATTAAAAGGTTACACTTTATTTTAAGGTGATGTAGTTACATTGTACTTACTCCAATAAATACTGAGTAATATTAATTAACTTACTATAGAGTTAGGGTTAGGGTTAGGGTTTGGTTTAGGGTTAGTTATGCATAATTAACTTGTAACTACGTCACCTTAAAATAAAGTGTTACCAAAAGTCCTGTTTCCCATGTGCATTGTACCCTGTACTTATTATTACAATAACTAAGTACCATAAGTAGCATCATTTTAATTATCTACTTTTTTTTGTTAGCAGCCTACTGTGTTTTTTTTTTCAGAAATAATAATAATAACCATAAAATTATATTAATTTCTCTTATTTATATTACTGACCAACCCCTGCAATTATCAATCATTTATTGCATTTTATAGCAGGACTAGAAAAAACACGCATGGTAAAAAATAAAAAGCAAACTCAGCAGTTTTCCCATCGTAGAGAAATATGAGCTATATCATGTTATATCCTCTTTCCCACATTACTTGCTGTTTGTTAACAATGAATTATTCTCTGCTTCTTAGTGATCTATTAAGTCTTGCAACACCATTCATTTAACATTGAAATAGATATTAAAGAGCAAAAAATATTATTCTTTAATGATTTATCATACCCGCATGGCTTGTAAACTGTAAGCCATGTTCAGCATCTGATTTAAATAATCAGGCAAATCAAAAACTGCTTAGTTAAATTTCTTATCAATTAGCTAAACATGAAATGTTAATCACATTTTAAAAATTTTAATTTTTAGTCTTAGAGAATTATTGGGTCAGAAAATGTCTCAGCAATGGTCTGTTTTTTAATAGTAAGCTTATTTTATTTTAACAATAAAACCAATGCTGTCAACAGAATAATGCCCACGCCTATGATTTTCACAACAGATCTGATATTTGGCCTGAATGGGTGAAACTGGTAAAAATCACCCACTTAAACAAGACCACTTTTGGTCATGGCCAAATTGAAATTAATTTCATATGCAAATAAAATGATCTGTGAAAGATCCAGTGAGCACTCAGCTCATTCATATCAAAATTGCACATTCATGTCTGTGACCTTCATAAGATCTTCAGCATTTGATTACTAATGAAACACATACATTTCTTGATTTTATTCAATTCTCATTTTGATTACCCTACATCGATTCTTAAATCCCAAGAATTGATCTTTTAGTCAATGCTGTTTTCAATTGATGAATGAACAGAACATTGTTGCACGCCTCCCATCCAATAAATAGCATACTCAAAAAAACAAACAAAGATATACTGGTCACTTCATTGAAACAATTCCTTTTGATTTAACATCATTGTATCAGGTTTCTGGTTCAAATATGATTGCTTAATATTAAATTGACTTGAAACAGTACCTCGAATCAATGTTTTCATTTTGAAATAAATCTCATTAATTTACTAGCTATATCAGAATTCCATCTTACTTACAGCCATATAAATATCAGCAACTACACCAAATAGCATATTTTTGCTCAGTTTGGGCCACTGAATACCTCAAGTATGAGCTTCATATTCTCCCTATCATATGAGCCATAAAAGCCTGATGTATCAAATATGATACTAAACTTTTTTTTTAGAAAGGTTCAATAAACTCTTTTTGTTTTACTGTTCATATGTCAGGCTATACAGCGTTAAGACAATGTTTAGGTAACACTTTAGTTTAGGGTCCAATTCTCACTATTAAGTTTCTTATTAGCATACATATTACTAGGATATTGGCTGTTTATTTGTACTTTATAAAGCACACTAATGCCTTATTCTGAATGACCACATCGCTTAATCCTACCCAATACTTAACAACTACCGTACTAAATATTAATAAGCAGTAATTAGGAGTTTATTTAGGCAAAAGTCATAGTTAATAGTGCTAATCGGGCCCTTATCTAAAGTGTGACCCATGTTTATTCTAATAACGACTAGTTTGTGTTATTTGAGCTTGTCGAGGTCATTTTGTAGACCAAAGGGCTAAAAATGTGTAAATAGAAAAACACGGTAAAACTTTGAACTGTTAGTGGCACCAGACCCCAAAGTTGTTCAGATTAATGTTCTGACCCTTCGCATTCAGCGTTCTATGAATTAAATTTTTCAACTTTTAACCACACGGTTCAATAGGCTGCATCAGACTCCCAGCCAGAAGCAGAATAAGAAGAAAAGTTACACAATTAGCTTCCTGCACAAGTCAATTGCTTGGTCCCTAATTAATGTCCATGTACGTTGTCAATCAATCCTAAGTCACACTAACACCTACAGACATTCACCCCGCTTCAAAAGGACTAACACTCCATAAGGAGAGCTGACACGTTTCTTTTATCAAAGCTCCAATTAACTTATTTACTGGCAGGTCATTACTTAGAAGTTCATTAGCACGAGATAAAAACGATTTCTTTGTTGCGAACACCACGATTGTCTGTTAACATGCATTTGTCAAGTGGTTTGGCAGCTCCATGCCATCATGACACGACATTAAACCCATTTCTTGAAACAGAGGCATCTGCTAGTCTGCATATTAATAACAGCTAATTATTCAGACCTGCCGCCGTATTTCCGGTCTTCTCTAATTCTGTGACTCATTTCCTAGATCTAATTAAGGCGATGCAAAATTTCCATTGGCACTTCTGGGGTGTAAACAAATCATTAGAACAATCCAAATCAACATTTCTCGTGACAGATGCCACAACAAAGTTTCAACAGTGTTACATTTCGTTTCACATCAGCACAAAGAGCATACTCAAAATATCTGTATTAGAAAATAATGGACGAGCAATATGAAACCTCAACATACATGTAATTCCTCAAACCACTTTCTTACAAAAAAAAAAAAAAAAACTCTATACACATGCTTTAGCTAAGGCACGTGTATTAGTCTTGACGATGAAGAGATATAAAGAGATATGACCTCACTTTGAGAACTGCATCATGGGTAATTAGCAGGAAAATGGGAATACAGGAGAACTGGTCTAAATTATTAAAAACAACTGCAGTGTAATTCATGTGTGTGCCACCACGTTTGAATATTGTGGTGTGAAAAGGTTTGTGGTGTGGATATTAACAGTTTATTTTGTTTGCCATTTTATTAATACAGATTATAATGCAATGTTAAAAAAAAATTAACAAATGAATATCTTTGCTTTGGATAAAACAGCCATATTCAAAAGGTATTTATATTGAACAAAAACATAAATTTTTGTACAATTGCATATATGCTAAAACGTACATTGATTAAATACAATAATAAAATAAAAACACACCATTTTATAACTTCAAACACATGCCCTCTCTCAAAAATCCACCTCCAAAGAACATGTCAACAAAACCAAAAATACACATAGGTTCATAAACAGAACATTTCAGACTGCAGCTTTCTGATTGGCTAAAAAGTGCTTGTCGACTCCTACCTCTTTTCGCTGTTTACAGAGTTTGGCGGTATGTGATTTTTCTATTTCAGTTACATCTGACACCCTTGAGCTTCTTATCTCTTTCTTTTTCTTCTACATATGTCGATATTAGTGGCTATTATATTTAACATAAGAACGGACAATTATAACATGAATGTGCAAGTCTGTCGTTTGTTATAATATTGTTTTAATCTGTTATCGTGATCACAAACAGACTGGTTTTTAGCACAAATAGTTTTCCGTTTCATGCACTTTGTACGGTGGCCGAGAGGTGCAAAACAAATCACAATTATAAAAACAAAATAACAAATCCAAAAACAAAATAACAATTCAGAAAACAAAATTACAATTCAGAAAACAAAATGACAATTCGGAAAACACAACGACAATTCAGAAAACACAACGACAATTCATTCAAAACGGAAAAGGTAGGTATATTTTGAGAATGGCATACTTGCCGCTGATTGGATGAGACACCTGTCAATCAAGCCAGAACCGGAATCAAGCAATTACTGGAAGTACCGAGGGTAGAAAAGCGATTCGTTTCGTTTTTGGTATTTTAATCAAATAAACTGTCAAATCATGTGTACATATTTTTTCAGTACCGCATGAGCTCATTCATTTTAATATCAACTATCTAAAACGTGTGCATCATGCCTGACATCTACATCATGAACAATTTACAGATGGTTTTATGACTGTAAGTCATTAAAATGCTATTGAAGTTAGAATAACGTGTGTACCAATGTCATATACTAGAGATGGTCACGGTCCCTAAATGTACGAATATCTAGGCCAGCTTAGGCCAGTAACGTTAGCCTATACTTCACAGGGAATCACTTAGCGTAAAACTTTGCGCGTTACGTTCATATTCTGGTCCATCTGCTTACCTGTAGCCTATTAATATAGCCTAAATCCCCAATAAGGTGTTAGTTTGGTCTTTTATTGTAATGTGTTTTGTCCATTGAGTTACTTTAAAGGAGCTGTATGTAAGAAATGTGTTTCAATTAATCATAAAATGGCCCTGATGTGTCTCTCGACATTAAGAAATCATGTTCATTTCAAATACTTATATCACTGACAACAGTAGTACGGCCACGATATTGTCATTTAAAAAGTGAAGTTGCAGCCCTCAACTGATGTTGATGTTGTCATGTTGTGTTTTGGCCTGAAGCCCCACCCTCCACCTATCTACCAATCAAGAAGTCAGTAGTGTTTCGGCATCCGGGTTGCCAGCTCTGCTCTAGTTGAAAGCTCCTTGTAGCAGCCTACGTTCCTGCTGGATCCTGCAGCCTATCTGGCAACCTCGAGTCAGGGGGAGGGGGAAGGGATACACCACTCTACAGTAATTTGCAAGTGATTGCAGTACCAGTTTTGGCCACAATCTTACATACAGCTCCTTTAAGTGTCCTGACCGCAGGGTGATCAATCCTGGACAATGACGTATTGAGGGAATCCCCAATTCTGCAGCACAGCGCTGAGATATAAAGTTAAGGAAACTAAACAACCGAGAGAAATATACGTCTACTACTTCAGATTTAACGTTTGATCTGTATCGGGGAATAACATTATAATCTCGTTCACGGTAGAGAAAGCTGCATGTACAATGGTAACCGTGAAGACTTCAATGTAAAAACCTATTTTTTTACAGTCTATGGTAAAAACGAATCGCTTTTCTACCCTCGGTACTTCCAGTTCCGGTTCTGGCTTGATTGACAGGTGTCCAATCAGCGACAAGTATGCCATTCTCAAAATATACCTACCTTTTCCATTTTTAATGAATTGTCGTTGTGTTTTCTGAATTGTCGTTGCGTTTTCTGAATTGTTATTTTGTTTTCTAAATTGTCGTTGTGTTTTCTGAATTGTCGTTGTGTTTTCTGAATTGTCGTTGTGTTTTCTAAATTGTTGTTGTGTTTTCTGAATTGTCGTTGTGTTTTCTAAATTGTCGTTGTGTTTTCTGAATTGTCGTAGTGTTTTCTGAATTGTCGTTGTGTTCCCTGAATTGCCGCTGTGTTCCCTGAATTGTCGTTGTGTTTTCTGAATTGTTATTTTGTTTTCTGAATTATCGTTGAGTTTTCTGAATTGTCGTTGTGTTCCCTGAATTGTCGTTGTGTTTTCTGAATTGTTATTTTGTTTTCTGAATTATCGTTGTGTTTTCTGAATTGTTATTTTGTTTTCTGAATTGTCGTTGTGTTTTCTGAATTGTTATTTTGTTTTCTGAATTGTAATTTGTTTTGCACCTCTCAGCCACCGTAACTTTGTTATTATTATAGTTATTTACCTATTGTGGCTTATAAATCAGAAGTCTCACACATTCATGGAAAATAGCTTATTTATAAATATCTGGATATGTAGCCTATTATTTTCTACACAGAAGAAATGCTCAAAAGTATGTAAAATGGCAAAAATATGGAACATGCAGCCACACAACAGTGTGTCTATATATTGTAACCTGTTCCTGTCCATGGAGATTCCTCTGAGGATTTTGCCAAGTGAACACACATATATACAGTGGTGATTTATGGTAATCACTAATGTCAGTTTTAGGACACATGGCTGTTCCTCTCAAGCAACTGAACTGCATCATGGTGGCAAACTTGTTCGCTTTCAGAACTATTTGTTTCTCTTCAGAGTCTGCACATTGACACAAGCTATATCAAATGCACACATCTATGGGATTGGCTCTATCATTCAACCCTGTCTTGGCCAGATCTCAGCCTCTTATCTCTGGAAGATATATGGTGTTATTCCCTGAGAAGGGAAATGAAGCTCCAAAAACTCACTGTGCTCCCATGAGTAATTTTCAAGCCAGTAAAGTCCATGCTTAAAATTCAGTAGAGACGAGGGCCTTTTATTGTTGGGTACTGATGTTTTCTTCAAAGCACATGACCAAAGTCCCATCTTTTTTTCTCTCTCTAGTAGGTGACATCTACTGCATAGGGTTTCTCTTAAAACTCCTAATGAGATATACAAATATACACAAATGAGTCAATTGCTCACATACATAGAGTTAAGCATATACAGTGATAATTTTCCATGTTTTTGTTCTTATAATAAAAGTCAGTGGGGTCCAATGTTGTTGGTACCCAATACCCAATTATTGCAACGTCCATTTCCCAAGATAACAGCTCTGACCCCTTATATACAGGTCCTTCTCAAAAAATTTGCATATTGTGATAAAGTTAATTATTTTCCATAATGTAATGATAAAAATTAAACTTTCATATATTTTAGATTCATTGCACACCAACTGAAATATTTCAGGTCTTTTATGGTTTTAATACTGATGATTTTGGCATACAGCTCATGAAAACCCCAAATTCCTGTCTCAAAAAATTAGCATATCATGAAAAGGGTCTCTAAACGAGCTATTAACCTAATCATCTGAATCAACTAATTAACTCTAAACACCTGCAAAAGATTCCTGAGGCTTTTAAAAACTCCCAGCCTGTTTCATTACTCAAAACAGCAATCATGGGTAAGACTGCCGACCTGACTGCTGTCCAGAAGGGCCATCATTGACACCCTCAAGCAAGAGGGTAAGACAGAAAGAAATTTCTGAACAAATAGGCTGTTCCCAGAGTGCTGTATCAAGGCACCTCAGTGGGAAGTCTGTGGGAAGGAAAAAGTGTGGCAAAAAACGCTGCAGAACGAGAAGAGGTGACCGGACCCTGAGGAAGATTGTGGAGAAGGACCAATTCCAGACCTTGGGGGACCTGCGGAAGCAGTGGACTGAGTCTTGAGTAGAAACATCCAGAGCCACCGTGCACAGGCGTGTGCAGGAAATGGGCTACAGGTGCCGCATTCCCCAGGTCAAGCCACTTTTGAACCAGAAACAGCGGCAGAAGCGCCTGACCTGGGCTACAGAGAAGCAGCACTGGACTGTTGCTCAGTTTTGCATGTCATTCGGAAATCAAGGTGCCAGAGTCTGGAGGAAGACTGGGGAGAAGGAAATGCCAAAATGCCTGAAGTCTAGTGTCAAGTACCCACAGTCAGTGATGGTCTAGGGTGCCATGTCAGCTGCTGGTGTTGGTGCACTGTGTTTTATCAAGGGCAGGGTCAATGCAGCTAGCTATCAGGAGATTTTGGAGCACTTCATGCTTCCATCTGCTGAAAAGCTTTATGGAGATGAAGATTTCATTTTTCAGCACGACCTGGCACCTGCTCACAGTGCCAAAACCACTGGTAAATGGTTTACTGACCATGGTATTACTGTGCTCAATTGGCCTGCCAGCTCTCCTGACCTGAACCCCATAGAGAATCTGTGGGATATTGTGAAGAGAAAGTTGAGAGACGCAAGACCCAACACTCTGGATGAGCTTAAGGCCGCTATCGAAGCATCCTGGGCCTCCATAACACCTCAGCAGTGCCACAGGCTGATTGCCTCCATGCCACGCCGCATTGAAGCAGTCATTTCTGCAAAAGGATTCCCGACCAAGTATTGACTATTGAGTGCATAACTGAACATAATTATTTGAAGGTTGACTTTTTTTTTTTAATTAAAAACACTTCTTTTATTGGTCGGATGAAATATGCTAATTTTTTGAGACAGGAATTTTGGGTTTTCATAAGCTGTATGCCAAAATCAACAGTATTAAAATAATAAAAGACCTGAAATATTTCAGTTGGTGTGCAATGAATCTAAAATATATGAAAGTTTAATTTTTATCATTACATTATGGAAAATAATGAACTTTATCACATTATGCTAATTTTTTTAGAAGGACCTGTACATTGCACACTTCTCTAGCGCATTACGGCTCCGACACGGCCACTCTAGTCAATGCTTGTGTTTATACCAGCCGCCCCACGGCACGTTTCAGAAGCATCCCAGAAGCGACACTCCGCGCTGCTATACGCTACAGCACAACAAAGTGCATAACATTAAACACAACAATAAACACAATTAAACTGGACAAAACATAACTATTTAGCCCATGTTGGAACCCCAAAAATCAATAAAAAACACCAAAAATCTAGAAAAACAACGTCGGACAGTCAAATCTCGTTATCTAGCGAATCCAGCTGCTTTGCTTCTGAAATACTCCTGGTGTGAGTTGGCACCGTGGAGGACAGAACAAAACCTCGTCAGAGTCGTAATACGCCGCAGATGTGTGCATTGTAGATAAGGGGTGAGTCGTCTTCTATAATGCCTGATGAGTTTGGAGAACATCTGACAAGAGATCAGAGACCATTCCTCCATGTTGGATTGCCAGATCCATGTTGGTGCTTCTCCTCTTCAGTTCAGCCCAATCATTTTCCATAGGATTCAGGTCAGGGACTGGGATGTTCATAAGCTTAATTTTGTTCATTTGACACATTTTTGTGTTGATTTTGATGTTTGTTTTGGATTGTTGTCCTGATGGAAGATCCAACCACAGCCCATTATAGGATTTCTAGCAGAGCCCGTCAGGTTTTGATTTTGTATCTGTTGGTATTGGCTAGAATCCATGATACCATGTATCTGATCAAGATTTGCAGGACCTCCAGCAGAAAAATAGGCCCACAACATTAAAGATCCAGCGGTATATTTAACCGTGGGCATGGGGTACTTTTTATCCCTGTGTGCACCAAACACATCTGTTGGGTTTGCTGCCAAAAAGCTCTTTTTTTTAGTTTCATCTGAGCGTAGAAACAGGTTCCTTTTGAAGTTCCAGTCGTGTCTGACAACTGAATATGCTGGAGTTTGTATTTTGATGAGCAAGGAGGATTTTTTCTTGAAACCCTCCCACACAACTTGTGGAAAAGTAGGCGCCGTTTGATTTTTTTTTGGCTTTCTGACCCCCAAGACTCAACTAATCTCTGCAATTCTCCAGCTGTGATCCTTGGAGAGTCTTTGACCACTCAAACTATCCTCCTCACCGTGCATTAAGACAATATAGACACACATCCTCTTCCAGGATTCGTCCCATCTTTAGTTGATTAGAACTTCTTAATTATTGCCCTGATGGTGGAAATGGAGATTTTTAATGGTTTGTTTATTTACTTACAGACACTTTCTACTGTATTTTGTGAAGCTCAACAATCTTTTGCTGCACATCAGAACTATATTCTTTGGATTTACTAATTATGAAGAATGATTAAGGGAATTTGGCCTTTGTGTTTCCTCATGTTTATACTCCTGTGGAACAGGAATGACTGGGCAATTTCATGTTCCTAGTCACCGTGGTGTGCTAAACAAAAAGTAAATATGAATGGGAATATACTTCAGAGATACTAAAAATTTTATAGGGGTGCCAATAATTGTTGCCCACATGCATTGGCGGGGCCGAGAGCCGTGAGAGAACGGTCGAAAAAACCTAAAGGGTCTGAATACAGTCTGAATCCACTGTATGCAAATATTATAATTTGTAATCTATTTTTTTTTTATGTTCCTCACAAAAAGCGATCATATGACCTCAGGCTCTTGGAATATAGCATGCAACATTGTTATCATTTCTTCAATGGTGCTTTTCCCTTAAGAAAAAGAAGTGTGCTCAATTGTATTGAATGTGCACTTGTGGTACCATATTCAAAACTTCAAAAGTACATATTTTCAGAAAACTGTACTTGCAGATCATATATTCTACTATTCCTTTAAACATGCATGCATGCACCCAAAGCAAAAAAGTAAAGGCAGATAATTTTTAGAGCTCTTTTCATTGGAACTCCAACTAACTCTCAGCTGCTCTGAATTAATTCATCATGCAGCAGCTCCTGATATAAATGCAATTTGTTTTGCAGGGGTAATGTTCCTTACTGCAAATTTATCATGCCAGACTCCAGGACAGTTTGTTCAGCTCTTCCAAGAACTCCATATTTCATCTGCGAGCCCATTTTAGATGCCAGGATCATTGTTAAGAGAAATCAATTTTAATATACGTTATTAATTATTTGGTTAATTTAAATCCCTTCATCAGGAAAATTCAGATATTGATTGACCTATAGAAATCTTTTCTCAAAACATGACAGTTCTACATGGCCTCATTATTTGAATTAAATTGCACATGAGTATGAGCATGTTTAATGAGTACATTTTGATTATCATACATCAGACTACAGCGTATGTGGTTGTTGAACTAATTCTTGCCCATCAGCACCTTTACTTGCGTAGAAAGTCATGCCAATCCATTTAAAGGTTAAGTAATAATTTTCCCTCATTAAAAGGTTTTACATATGAAGAATATGTTTAAAATACACTCCCACACGCACAACCAGTCATATCAGTAGATTAATAAAGTATTTTATTTTATTTTACATGTAGCAGGTTGCTTAATGGAGGTGGTTATACTACTATATTTTTTCTCAATAACATCCCTATTATCAGACACATTTCCTTGAGGTAAAAAAAGAATCATGTGTGACAGCGAATAGTACATTTTTGCATCAGTTAATCTAACTTTTGCGTGATAGTGCCTCCACACCACTAGGTGTCAGTACAAAAACAAGACCACTACCATATCAGCCAGCAGAACAAACTATGAGTGTACTACGCGTAATGAGTGGATCTTTAAACATTTACCTAGTCAGTTAGAGAAGTATGATTGTGTGTTTGCAACTTAGTAGGCCTACGTACAAGGTTTTTGCATTGAAAATATTTTGACGGCCGCCAAATTAATCTTTGTCCCGCCAAAGATTAATTTGCTCATTTAATGTGAAGATACCTGCCCTTCTGCAGTACCAGTACCGGCGAATATTCGGCTGCTCAAAAAGGCTCCTGTGAGTGTTTGTGTAAGCGCTCTGTGAAGAGCGTCAAAGGTGTTCTATTTACAATGTGTTTTTGCAGCGTTGTACTGTAGCCAATCACTGACATATCTGTTGAGCATGTGAACGCAAAGGCCAATCAGATTTAAGTTAGTCAGTTATGCTTGCATATTAAAGCGAACACAAAGCTGTTTGAAATAGATGTCAGCTATGTTTTTTTTACCTCAGAAAAGTAAACTTTTCAAAGAATTCTTTGGGAACAGATTAGGAAAATTATATATTTCCTAGCCAAGCTAAGGGAGTATACCAAAAATTTCAATAAGAAAGAAAGCTATAGATTAGCACATTAGCATTGCTTTTCATCTCAATGGCAGTTGCTTGTTTGCTGCAGGACCCCCATGTGAATGTGATTTGAAGAACATAATTGTGAAATATTGCTAAGGTTTAAAAGTGACCTTTACCAAGGATTGCAAAAGATATTAACCCAGTTTAAAGCAGTGTGCCTTTCTATTTTTGCTACAATATTAGCAAACACTTTTTGTTAGAGGATAGTCGCCGGGTTGCCAACTTTGGCTGCCTACCTGGAGTGAGATTTTGATGACGTGAGCTGAATTACACACACATTGCTAACAATTTTTAACAATAACTAAATATAAGAATATAACAATTCAGTGCATAAATTCCCATACAATAAGAAACGTGTTGCCTCTCCTGCTAGTGCACATTTGACTCTGATTTTCTATTTATTTACCTTTTAAATCTGAGATGTGAGCAACTCTGGCATCAGCGGTGTATCTTTCATACATTTCATTGTGAGAAGGGGCGTCATGGTGATTTAAATTAAAATCTTTCATTACAGATTTCAACCGGGCTAATTTTCGCATAAGTTAAATTCACAACTTTGTATGGAAACATAGATTGTGTTAGACCAAAGAAATGAGTTAGTTAATTTAGCACCCCTATAGTTTATTTTATAACATGTATGTGCTTGTTTCTTATCAGCATTCCTCTTTATATTATTTTTGGAGAAAGAGACATGAATGCCCGAAGACACAGACAAAATATAATGCCCTGCTTGATCCCAATGTTATGGAAGTGACATGAGCAGATAACGAAAGATCTGACAGCTCTAATTTGAAAAGACCTTAAGCTTAACAGCTCAACAGGTGGGATATGGCATGTTTTTCAGCTAATCTGGATCACAGGAGCACGGCCACGGGCAATACATTTCTCCAAATGAGGCTGTGACCTTTAGTTACAGTGAGAAGATAACACATTGAATGACTTGTTCAATGATCTTAGCACAAGCTTAGAGCTCTGTCTGTGTGTTAGCAAAGAACAGAGGATATGTTTTCTCACATATTGTCTTCACTTTGTTTTTAGTCAGAACATAACAGACTGATTGACAATTTGCATGAATGCAATAAAATAACTAGTTATTTAATATTTAATAACTAATTAGCTTGAGTTACTTGATATTTTTATTGCAAGCTATCTCTGCCCAAAACTGACAGTGTGAACGGGTAGCACGTGTTATCCAAATGAACTTGGGAAATTAACTGGATCATGGAAAACTAGTTAGTTAGAAAATAGTATTGAAAACTAAGAGGATTTGGTGGAAAAAGATAATGAACCCAATGTGGAGGCAAAGAACATTTTGAGAAAAGATTGATTTGTTTGCTTTAAGATACGACAAACTGATAAATCGTTCACAATAAGACTAAGAACGTAGTGTAGACAGAAAGTGAAGAGTGTACATTTTGATTGATTAATTCTGCATCCCATCTACATTCATTCTAAATCTGCATTCAGTAATTAATGAACAACTATCAACACCACGAAACTGGAAAAAAAATAATTTCTACCAAGCAGGTTTCCCAAACTTGCCTTCATGTTTCAAAACTCACACCATTAGTTGAGCTAAAAGGCTCATTGGGAAAAAAAACAAGGGCTGCAACTAACAATTATTTTGATAATCGATTAATCTGTTAATAATCTTTTCCATTAATCTGATGAAAAATCTAAAAAGTATTATACATTTTAAATATTTTTTTCATTAAAATGTCATTTTAATATTATTTTAAACCATTTTATTCCATATCCTGCCCAATGCTGTCCTCCAAAACAATAAAGCCTATATGAAAAAAAATCTATATGAATATCAATGTATCTATGTAGGCTATATTATAAGCAAAAAAGGGGGTTAAAATACAAACATTACATTCTAAACCTAAAAACAACTGATTGCTTAGTTACTATTTTAAAGCAGAAATTAAAGCAACTAAATAAAAAAATAATGATAAGCAAAAATAAAAGCACTAAATGTTAACTTGTAGGCTACTATGAAAAACAGGCATTCACTCAGCTGAACATATATTACATTATGGGCTATTCAACAATAGTGTCTTTATGGTTACTGCTCTCATAAATATGATTACTTGTGTTACATGTAATTTTTAAACTACACTTAATTTCTAACAAACATGTTTTAGCTAAATGTGTATTTTAGTCAAAATGTTCGAGTAGATCTACTGCGCTCCGTCTATTTGATGCGCATGCACGCACCGGCACTCGTTCATTGAAGTCTGTTTTCAGAATATGCTAAATGGAAATACTCGGTCACTGGACTTTCTAACATTTACAGATAAGGATACTGTAGATGTGTGTACAAACTCATTGACACCTCGTGTAGAACTCAGGTCTGCTCTTTATTATTATCATACACTTCTGCCTCGTTTCCGCTTCTTACTAGACCTCCTACGTCATCTTACACGTCATCAACATAATCTACATCCCCCTTCTTAATGATGAGTATATAAATAACCGTTAGCCCTTAGCTTTATCTGCTATATAAGTGCAGTAGAACTGGAAAACAGTGTACAACCTAACATGTGTCCCAAAATATGATACAACACTGCACAACAAAATACAACGTTTAACATAGCCCTTTTTTTTTTTTTTTTTTTTTACAGGGCTGCCGAAATATGGGTAGAGAACTGTCTAAGCTTATGTCGTGTAGTCTTTGTATCGGGGGTTGGGCTTTGATATTCTTCCTGAACGGGTGACAACTACGGGTGGTTCCTGCACATGTTCCCTTTGCGGCTGTTCGACATTAGGCTGGGGTTCTGGCAGAGGTTCACTATCGGGGTTGAGTGGGGCCTCTGTTGTTGTGGGCGGGTTGTATTGTTCAGGAGGTGGCGCCTGTTTCTCACATATGTCGCATCTCCGGACTGGACCTGGTAGCTGTTTGGCTGCGGTGCTCTTCCTATTACCGTCGCCAATCTGTCATATCCCCTACTCGTCTGTATTCTTACTGTCTGCCCTGCTTGCAATGAAACCAAAGGTCTGGCTGATCTGTCATAATGTGTCTTTCCTCTCGGTCTTGTCCGTGTCAGAGCTGCCCGGACCTGTGTTTCTACCTTTGGCACATACATAACCTTGGTCATGGGAATGAGGGTCTTAGTGCGCCGAGAAAGCAGCCGCTGGCCTGGTGAGGGCAGCCCATCTCTTGGTATGTTGCGCAAATTGAGCAGTGCCGCATATACATCTGTACCATCACATGCGCATTTTTCCAGCAGGTGTTTAGCCGAGCGTACAGCCCTCTCAGCTAGCCCATTTGATTGAGGGTAGTGGGGGCTGCTGGTGACATGGCAAATGTGCCATATGTGGGCAAATTCTTGGAACTCCCTGCTTGTGAAATATGCTGCATTGTCAGTCATTAGCTGTTAAGGCACTCCATGGGTGGCAAAGTGGCGCTTTAGCCTGCTTATGATGGTCGCGCTGGTCACGTTTGGGAGTTGGTCTATTTCAAACCAGCCGGAGTATGAGTCAACGAGCACCAGCCCTCCGCAACGACCTCAGATAAGCGCCTGCACAGATGGTCTGCCTGTGTTTCCTGCCTCAGTTCCACAATTCTTCTTGAGAAAAGAGCTTCCACTGTCATCACATCGTAGTCCTCACTAGTTTCGGCCCAGTCAGTGGAGGGCAGGTGTGCATGCGACAGCGCGTCTGCTAGGTATAGCTCTTTGCCTCTCTTGTAAATGACATTGAGGTTGTAGCGCTGCAGCTGAAGCATCATCCTCTGAAGGCGTGCAGAAGCTGAGTGTAGTGGTTTTTTTAGAATAGTGATGAGAGGCTGATGATCAGTTTCGACAGTCACTGGACGGCCATATATGTAGTCGTGGAATTTCTGACAAGCATAGACAAGGGCCAACAGCTCCTTCTGTATCTGAGCGTAGCGTGACTCAGTCTCTGTAAGTGCTCTTGAGGCAAACGCCACCGGTTTGTTGTTCTGGAGGCAGACAGCACCCAAACCATGCTGCGAGGCATCTGCAGATAACACCACCGGCTGATGCACGTCAAAGTACTGAAGTACAGGAGGACTTGTGAGAAGTTCTTTGAGTCTGGTGAATGCTGCCATGTGGTGTTCCTGCCAACACCACTCTACATCCTGAAGCAGGAGTTGGCGGAGGGGTGCTGTGGTTTCGCTATAGCCCGGGATGAATTTTGACAAATAGTTTGTCATACCTAAGAACCTTTGGACTCCATGCTTGTCTGCTGGGGTTGGCATTGAACGGACAGCATCTGTCTTTGTAGGGTCGGGCTTTATGCCCTGGTCAGTTAGAAGGTGACCCACATACGACACCTCAGACACCCGAAAACGGCACTTGTCAGGGTTAAGCTTAAGGTTTACGGCACGTATTCTGTCCATGACCTGGCAGAGGCGCAGATCATGCTCTTTTCTTGTGCTGCCCCAAACGAGGATGTCGTCAACCACGATTGCACATGGTTGTCCTTCAAAGAGCTGCTCCATACACCTTTGGAAAACTTCACTACCCGTGGAAATCCCATAAGGCATTCGGAGGAAGGCATATCGGCCCACTGGGGTCATGAAGGTTGTCAGCTTTGATGACTCCTCACTGAGTGGCACCTGCCAGAACCCACACTTAGCATCAAGGATGCTGAACACCTTGGCTCCTGGCATGTCGGCGATCACCTGTTCCACTGTTTTCATGGGATGATGTGGCCTGAGGAGGGCTTTGTTGAGGTGGACAGGGTCAATACACAGTCTTACGGCACCATCTTTTTTACGTGCAGCCACCATCAGTGATGGGAATAACGGCGTTATAAATAACGCCTTTACTAACGGCATTACTTTTTCCAGTAACGAGTAATCTAATTGATTACTCTTTTCATCTTAACAACGCCGTTACTGCCAAAAAATGCGGCGCGTTACTATAACTGATGAAGCTGGTTTTTTTCCCATCAGATCAACTAGATCTCTGAGCGAGAGGCAAATACTTTTTTTACTGTTCTTCCTTGGTTAGTGGGCAGAGCATGAGACAAGCGTATAAATGCTGACGATTGGCTGAGGTAGAGTAAAATGTCATTGTCAGCCAATCAGAGGTAGAGTTGGGCGGGTGTTCGAAAGCACGCATAGTAGTGATGGGCATTCATGATGAGCCAAAAGAGCCGGCTCTTTTCAGTGAGCTGAGTCAAAAGAGCCGGCTCTTTTGGCTCACAAACGGCTCTTTAAATGACTTTGACTATAATATTTAAATTTTTATTACATAATTATTTAATTTTTATAGGCTAAATTTGTAAAAATAGAGTCGGCTCTTCAGATATGCGAGCCAGCTCCCGACGTTCACCTAAAAGAGCCGGCTCTTAGAGTCGGCTCATTCGCGAATCGCGAACGACCCATCAAAAGCTCATTCGCGAACGAGTCGATCCATCATCACTAACGCTCATTCGCGAACGACCCATCATCACTAACGGCTAACACTCATGAATTGCGAAAGACCCATCATAACGCATAGTCGGACAGGGTAGAGGTGGGGTCACATTTGAGCATTTAAAATGTAATTTTACTTGAAAGTAAAGCAATAGTTACTTTCTTAAGTAACTAGTTACTTTTAAAATGTGTAACTGAGTAACTAATTTAGTTACTTTTTGGAAGAAGTAACTAGAAACTGTAACTAATTACATTTTAAAAGTAACTTGCCCAACACTGGCCACCATAGACGAGACCCACTCAGTGGGCTCCTGAACTGACTTAATGACTCCCAGTTCAGTCATTCTGTTGAGTTCATTGATTATTTTGTCTTTCATTGCCAATGGCACTCGTCTGGGAGCACATATTGTAGGGTGCACAGAGGGGTCCAAACGCATGTGATACACTACAGGCAGTTTGCCTATGCTGCTGCAGTCAAAGAGATCTTTATACTCTGTGAGCTCGGTTGGAGAGCCTTGTTGGAGATTGTGCACATTCGGGCCAAGATGCACAAAGCCTAATTTGACGCTGTCTCTGAGGCCCAATAGAGGTTTTAGATCATTGTCAACAACGTGGAACTGTAGTGTCCCACATGTGAAGTTTACATTAGTGACACCTAAAGTCCTTATAATCTGACCACCATAGGCCACAAGGTTGACTACATGGCTGTGGTCGACATGAGCGCCTGGGTCGATGTGCTGGAGAATGCCTCTAGACAGTACATTGCACCGGGCTCCAGTGTCAATCTTCACCTCAAGTTGCTTCCCTGTGTTGGAAGTGGACAGGATGGTAAATATCTCTCCCTTATCAGCTGGCACCTCTACACTTTCACAGTAAAACAGATCTGCTGGTTCATATGCAATTTGTGCATCGAGTTCACTAATTCTATGTGTCTGTCCTCCTCTGCGTATGGTGTGGGGTGCTCTGTTTGACTGAGATGGACCTTGCTCTGATCTGTTGTAAATGCGTGTTTTGTTTGATCTGCAGCATTTAGAGAAGTGATTCCACTTACCACACGCATTGCAGCGCTTGTTGAAGGCTGGACAGCTGCTGCGGTCAGATGAATGCTGGCCACCACAGTTCGAACACGTAAAATATTGCACTGCACAAACTTCACTTTCCTTCTTTAGTTCTTTGGTACCTGCTTCTTTTTTATTTCTTTGTTTCCTTTTTCAGACTGCTCATGTAACATGCATATTTCGATAGCTGAGTTTAAAGTTAGATTTTTTTCTTTCAGCAGCTGTGTGTGTGCGGATGTTGTCATTGTGAATGCCACATACCAATCGATCTCTTAACAGTTCGTCGTGCAACGTCCCAAATTCGCATTTTCTGGCTAGTGTCTTTAACGTGGCAACGTAGGACTGGATTGTTTCATGTGGCTTCTGGTTCGTTGTATTGAATGCCTGTGAATGTCTGTCCATATTTACATTCTTTACAGGCAGGCAGATTTCTTCAAATTTCTTTACCAGTACCTCTGAATCCTCCGGATCTTCCTCCTCCTCGAAAGTGAACGTGTCATATTTATCTTGGGCATCGGGACCAGCGAGGTTGAGAAACGTGTATGCTCGCACTTTTTCGGTTGCTGCTGAGAGACCGGCGTTGCTGTATATGCGCCATTCGCGCTTAAACTTAGTCCAATTGTCCGCAATGTTCTCGTCAAAGATGAGGGGGTCGATTTTACGAAGTCCTTGTGCCATCGTCACTTTAGGCTGACTTCTGACACCATGTAGATGTGTGTACAAACTCACTGACACCTCGTGTAGAACTCAGGTCTGCTCTTTATTATTATCATACACTTCTGCCTCGTTTCCGCTTCTTACTAGACCTCCTACGTCATCTTACACGTCATCAACATAATCTACAGATACAACCATAAAATGTAAGTTATGCGCTGAGGAAAGCACATTTCGGAGGCTATGTTTTTTGTTTGAAGCGCTTATACATATAAATTCTCATTTTCAGACAACTTGGATCACGTAGCCTACCTTTCCCTCTGCAGCTCACTCTGTGTCCTCCGCTATTTTACATATTTGTTTTGTTCATAGTAAGACTACTGTTCCGAGCACAGCGTGCAGACGTGACTAACGATAATCAAATTCACTGTCAATTATTTCCATTATCAATAACAATCGATTTTATCAATTAGTTGTTGCAGCCCTAGAAAAAACATGATAGATAGAGAGATAGATAGATGGATGAGTATATAAACTAGTGCTGCTATAAGCTAAAGTGTTGAGGGTGTTGCTAAGCAACAGTTAACATTTTAGCTCTTGAGGCTAATGTTAGCTAGTAGTATGTACTGGTAACGGATAATAATAATAATAATATATTTATTTTGTATAGCGCCTTTAAAAGTAGCTTTCTCAAAGCGCTTTACAGACAAACATAACAGCAGAGGAGTAAGACAATGATAATACAAAAATAAAAACATAACATTATGATCATGTAAAAGCAATCCTAAAATAAAATGTTTTAAGAAGAGATTTAAAAGTCACTAAAGTTTTTGCTTCCCTGATGTCGGCCGGAAGAGAATTCCAGAGCTTAGGAGCATAGACAGAAAATGCTCGGTCACCCCACGTATGTGTCACGGGTGGTGTAGGGCAGAAAGCACGAGGAGACGAGGAATTCCAATAAACAATAAACTTTACTATAAATCAAAACAACAAACAGGTACAGGCAGACAGAGCAGATGCAAACACCAGTTAACATTGATGAGAACCGACCAAGACAGACTGAACAGAGAGAACTAAATACAGATACAAACGACCACTAACGAGGTGAGGACAGGTGACACAGATGATTAAGACGATGAACAGGTGGATGATTGAGGGAGTGAATTCAGGTGTGGAGACAAGAGGATGCTGGGAAGTGTAGTGAAGATGACGAAGACAGAATGGTGCAGACGATGACTGTGACAGTATGAAGCCGTGTCTTCGGAACAACCAAAAGTCCACTCTGCGAGGAGCGCAGATTGCGACGTGGTGTGTAAGGGATTAATAAGTTAGTCAGATACTGAGGTGCCAGATTGTGTAGAGATTTGTAGGCCAGCATAAGGATTTTAAAATCAATACGGTACCTAACAAGTAGCCAGTGCAGGCACTCCAAGACCGGGGTTATATGGTCCCTGGCCCTGACCCCAGACAGTACTCAAGCAGCTGAATTTTGAAGATATTGCAATTTATCCAATGATGATTTAGATACCCCAGCTAGAAGACCATTGCAGTAGTCAATGCGCGAAAAGACAAAGAGTTTATCAACTTCTCAGCTACCGAGAAGGACAGCATGGGACGTAGCTGGGCTATATTTCTGAGGTGATAAAATTATGTTTTAACTGTATTCTGGATAAAAGGCTCAAATGACAGTGTGGCGTCAAATATGACACCCAGATTTTTTAATTTGGTCTTAAACTCCACTGCAACGCCATCAACAGATAGAAGTTTCGCAGCTGATGAGGAGATCCAAGGAGCATGACTTCTGTTTTTGAGCCGTTTAGTGACAGAAAATTATTGGACAATAGTCTTTATCTCAGCAAAACAGTTAGAAAGATGCCCGACGTTCACTTGCTGACCCGGTCTAGTATGTATGTAAAAAGTGTATCGTCAGCATAACAGTGGTAGTTAAGGTTGAGAGAATGTAGTAATTGACCAAGTGGATAGATGTACATACTAAAGAGTAAAGGACCCAAGACTGATCCTTGTGGAACACCCGTATGAACAGAACCAACTTTGGACCTATAACCACCCATAAAAACAAATTGACTGCGGTCAGTGAAATAGGACTTAAACCAGTCAAGAACAGTCTCTGATAAACCAAAAACATGTTCGAGGCGATTGAGTAATAGGGCATGGTCAATATTGTCGAAGGCTGAACTGAGATCCAAGAGAATGAGAATAGACGTGGAGCCGGAGTCAGAGGCAATTAGTAAGTCGTTAGCAACTTTCACCAATGCAGTCTCGGTGCTGTGTAATTTTCGAAATCCTGATTGATGAGGCTCAAATAGTTTATTTTCAATTAAGTGCTTGTTTAGTTGTGCTGCAACCACCCTCCAAGATTTTTGACAGAAATGAGAGATTTGAGATTGGGCGAAAATTTGACAGATTTTTCACCATTTTTTGCTTTAAGCAAAATTCTGCTGCGAGATACATAAAATGTTGGCACATTCACGTTCATCTGTTTCAGATGAAACTGGATGCATTTTTTGTGCCGCTCACTGGACATTTCACTTGGAAAATGTTGCAAAACTTGCAATAAGCAACATAATATCATTTTGGAGAAATGCTGTCACATGCACGTCTTTACATTGAGCCTGGATTGGCTAAATTTGCTATATCAGGCCACTCAAACAAACAGGACAATGCTCAAAGGACCACTGTTCACACTTTTCAGAAAAATCAACCTATGAATGGCTTGCTTATAACGGTCTCTGTAGGTCTATACTAAACTGAAAAGAAAGTATTTTTAACATTGAAAAACATCAGCTTTAAATGATAGAAAAGTGCAGATTCTCATTAGTATGATTTCCTTCACATAATACACCATTTCTTCACCTTTTAAGTTTTGATATTGGCAGAGCCCTTCCCTCAGGGTTAGCTTTCAAGGTTAGCTCAAACGTTAGCGTAACGGCTAACAGGGAGACCAGAGGCTGTTTTGTGTGAATAGAAGTCAATGAAAGAGATGCCTCAGTACGCATAAACTTTTGTGCAGACACAGCTCATTACTTAATAAACTGACTGACTTTCTGCTCATTTTCAACAAATTTGCAATTAAATTGGAGTGAGATGTCAAAAATATAGGTTACCATCTGGGTGCAAAAGCAGCTTTATTTATTAATGACCATTTACAAGTAACCATATTCAGACAAAATAACATTTTTACAAGCAACATTTAGAACATAAATATTACATTATATTATACACATCAAGGTCAAGGTCAAATTTATTTATATAGCATCTTAAAACAACATGAATGCTGACCAAAGTACTGCACAACAGACATAAAATATCATCATACAATAGAATTTAAATACTAATAAAATATATCAGAAGAAAATCATCAGATCAACATATACATCCACATATATAGTGGATGTTTTAACACTGCCCGATTTCTTTCTACTACCTTTAACGCCACAGCTCAGCACACACAGTACAGTTGAATAAAACATAATGAAATAAAATAAGACAAAAAAAATGAAAATGTCATCACTTACTCACACTCAAGTTGTTCCAAACCTGTGTCAACATTTACATTTTTGGGTGAACTATCCCTTTAAGATTACATGCAACCAACATGATGGGTCTTTCAGTTTTTTTCCCCCCATTATAGTATATCCATTTTGTTTTAGTAATGCCTGATTTTTTCGCTCATATATTTTCGCTTATATTTTCTGCTGTCTGTGACATCAAATATCAGGAAATCACCATAGTGAATAGTTTGGAACAGTGTGTCTTTTTATGGTTGTATCAACCAATCAATCTTGTGGTTCCATCAGTGTTTTCAAGGTGTCATTTTCCAGAATAATTAGTCACATGACATTTACAGCTCAGGTGAGTGCATGCCTAAAAAAAAACAGCCTACCAGCAGAACTGATCATCCATTTGCAAACACTGCAAAGATATCAGATTTCAAATCACATACTGTACTGTACATCCAGGGTGTCCTGCGCCAGCTGATAAACTGCCATTGAGATGAACGAGAGTGCTAATATAAAGCTTTCTCCATGGTATTATAGACCTCCTTCATTTCAATGACATCAGGACTATTCGTTTGAGACCGTTACTCTTTTTTAATGATACAGATGCAGAGATTGCCATCTTCACCTCTAAAAAATCTCGTTCCCCAATACAGATTTTCTCACTAAGCACCATAGACACTTTACAGACGTAATTCAGAATCTCCCTCAACAGAGCAAAGGTTTTGTTTTGACAAATGTATATGTGCAGCTGGCAAAGGCTCACTTCCTGTGCAAGAGCGCAAGCTTTGTTAATGTCCAGAAGGGAGTGTGGCAGCATTGACAAGTCTGTGACAGGGGCTGAGTCACCTTGTCGTTCATCATCGGAAGTAATGTTTTGACATGAATGTTTAGACAGCGCACGGCTATGGCTGACACACGGCCGGTGATGATTATGCTGTTTATGTGCCACTGCCTTCCAATGCAACCGCTGGGCAGCGTAAAGATGAGGGGGAGTCTGAGATAAATGTAGTGTTTTTTCCCCCACCGCAGATTGCATTATCATTTATGCAAACTCAACAGCAAAAATACACGAAAAACAAATAAATAAAATGCAGAGCTTAACTGAATTTCGCATCATTTCCATATCCATGACCAGAAGCATCAATCAAAACTCAGAACACAAGCAAACACAAAGAGAATCTACTTTGAGTACAGTCACATCAAATCAGAATGACGATTTACAGTGGACTGTTACTATGTGTGAAATACTCCCAAAAGCAAAGTCAAATGAACCATCACAATGTGAGCTGAACAAAAGAGAAGGGAGGGTTCCATCATAAAAATCTGTGTTTTCATTGCTGTTTTGTTCCACATGATCAAATACAAACACGATCATATACTGTACTGACAACTATAAAGCCCACCAGCACTTACACCCCTATCCTGAAGCAAAAAAAAAACAAAACAACTTTATTCTCTTCTGTGTCAATCTCTGACCCTGTTCACGTGAGCACTATGACACATGCATGTGGTGCTGACGCAAGACCCGGCCAATAATGAGCCAGCGTTCTGATGTAGAACCCAGGAAGCGATGCACTGTTTACAACGTGAAGTGTCAGAGACTGACAAGGAACAGAAGGAAGAGAAAAGTATTCTCGTCACTTAATAACATTAAGGTTGAACCACTGTAGTCACATGGACTATTTTAACAATGTCTTTACCACCTTTCTGGGCCTTGAAAGTGGTTATGACGTAGCAGTCTGCGGGGGTGGGGGTTGGGGGGTGGTCAGAATTGGGATTTCATCAAAAATATCTTTATTTCCGTTCAGAAGATGAACGTGTCTGGGACGACATGAGTGTGAGGAATAACGACAGATTAAATTTTTTGGTCTGCTAAACCTAAAATGAACTAACCCTATAAGTTTAAGTGCAGTTTGCGGATAAGAATTTTTCTAATTACATTCACAATTTTGCTTCATCTAAATGTATCTTGTTTTAGGGACGTTTTTTTCTGGAAAATGGAATAAAAATTATTTGTGCAGTGTTTAGTCAAGAATTCTGTAGTACGTGTTATTTTTTTTACCTTCTTGCACAACCATTCAAATGTTTGGGGGTGGTAAGATTTGTTGGTAACACTTTACAATAAGGTTCCATTAGTTAATGCAATAACTAATATTAACTAACAATGAGCAATACATTTATTACAGTACGTATTAATCTTTGTTAACATTAATTATTAATACTAACACAATTGTTCATTGTTAGTTTAGGATCATTAGATAATGTTAACAGATGTTAACTGATGTAGTTAACGAATGTCAACAAACAAAACAGTGTTACTGATTGTGTTTGACAGAATGCATTTATTTGTTCAAGTAGAAACAGTAATATTGTGAAATATTATTACAATTTTAAATAAATTGGAAAGTGGATAACTTTTGTGTTTTAGAAAATGTAACACTTTCAGCAGTCATTACTCTTAAGTTGGACTTTTGGCTCTTTTTTTTTCAGAAAAAGGTGATTTATATATACACATTATTAAAATAATATTATACACATCGATTAGTTACTTTAACCCTTAAAGACCTAGACCATTTTTGGAGCACCTGCACCGCCTGTTCTTTTCTTTGTTTTTCTAACCCAATGTAGCAGTCAGCATAAAGTGTCATATATAATTTTAAACAGGAGAACTTGATCTCATTTAAATAATCCAATTTTACATTTATTTTGTCTTAGAATGGATGAATTTACCAGATTTAAGAAAAACGGCAGCATATTTTTAGTGATTTTTTTTACTCAACTCAAACAAATCCTCCTGAAGTTTTTTTTTTTCCTTTAGAAAGCTGTACTTGGATATTCTACATTTCCAGATGTAATTTTGACTACATGTAACAATCCCTAAGCAAGTTATAGCCATTTATTACAACATTATTATAGGCGATTTTCAGTGAAAAGCTGGTATTTTTTATTTACTGACAATTTAGTGTCCAAAAAAGTTCAGGAAGTAAAATAAATAGACTGATTGTAATAGAACACTGAAGCAAAATAAACTTTATATATATAAACACACACACACACACACACACACATACATATGAACTACTTTCACTTTACCTCCGTGCCTCAGTTCAAATTTCCAAAGAAAGATGCTAATTGGTCGTGCAAAAGACCAAAAACTATATTGATTGGTTGAGTAGATGATAGTTTCAACCAATCTGGGCATGTGGTGGGACTAAGCATCAACAATCATTCATGATTGGCTCAAGGAACAACCCGCAAGGGTTTCTTTGATGAATCAATGCTGATCAAAACTTGATGACGCAATCACATTCACTACGGAGCTTCTGAATGTCCAAACGCGAATAACCCGATATCACAGAAAAGCCGTGAATCTCCTCTTTATGGGACTTTTTAAAGCATACGGATTGGAGTAGCGGTTCAAAAGTTCTTAAACATTTAAGAACAACAGTTATTTTTTGCCGCCGGCGGCCGTATAGGTCTTTAAGGGTTAATGTCATGTATAATAATCATAGAAATACCTAAAAATGGAATGGGTCTATTTGTGCAAATCATGACATTATTCTACAACCATTTAATTTTACATCTTTTCCATATACAGTAAATAATGTTCTTTTGTGTGTGTGTGCGTGTGTGTGTGTGTGTGTCCGTGTAAACCAACAGCATGTCACAGCTTAAGTTGGAACATTCGACAAAATTGTTTTAAGATGTGGTGTTGTTCAGCCCATTGAGAGCAATATGACAGTGTCATTTCACTCTACAATAGTTGAGCATCAAACATCAGATTTCCTCCAAATCAGGTGGATTTATCTTTGCATTTCATGATGTTGATAGCAGCATTATCTGTGGCAGGGGATTAAAAGATATATGGCACTTGGAGGAGAAAGGGCAATAGTTTTTTTATACCGTAAAAGTATATCATGTTATCTAAAGCCTTTCATCCTAGCAGGATGTTGCTCTTTCTGCCTGGTGAGATTGCTGCTTTGCAAAGTTTAATCTCTAAAAGCCATGACACATTTAAAGCTTGACCACTTAAGCTTGTCTTTGTCTAAGTAGTCAGACCTAGAAAAATTCCTCTCTCTCTGCCTGCACATCTATATAAGGCATGACACATTTAATGACACTTTTTCCCCCTTCTAAATGGACAGACCTTTGCCTCTCTCACACACATTATTTTCCTTTCGGTTTTGTTCCCCTATGCCTGCATTTAATAGCTTTATTAAACCAAAGATCAATAAGTTAATTTAATTGGCATTCACAGCTTGAGGTGTTAATGGGCTGGTCAGGGTGATCAACATGACAGCTGTTTCGATGAGTGTCCCCTTCTGCAGATTTCCCCAGTTAAACCTCACTGTGGATTCCCATAATGCTCAGCTCCTTAATTTATGATTGCACTCATATGAAGCACCTACCTGCAATTATACAGAGCAAATCCTGTATTTAAAAAGATTAGGGACTTAATTTGATTCACAGACCTGATTATGGGAAATATGTAGGCATAGAGTAACTAGGAATGAAGACAAATTTCAGCAGGAAATGTTATGCAATGTTATAACCACATCAGTCTATTACTTCGTTCTTATACTTTAAAAATAACTAGATTTTATATCACATTTTCTTCAGCAAAAGTTGCTACCGTGATGTTATACTGGTGAAACTCAGAAACGAGGGAGATTCAAATGTGGATTAGGGGCTGTTTACACAACACCGTTATTTTAACTAAAAACCAAAAACCTTTTAATGCATTTTGGCCGTTCATTAACACAACAACGGTGTTTTGGTGGCCTAAAATCGTAAGCTTTTGAAACGGATTTTAAAGTGCAAGTTTTTGTATACCATACCGTTATCATTACTGTTTAAACTACAAAAACGCGAATTTGTGAAAATGGTGACTTCATGCATATTATGTTCAGTCTACAGGCGTGAAGGGTTTCTTTACAAAGTGACGTAACCAACTACTGGCCTGGCATGAATAATAGTGTTTTTATTCATACCTGAAAATAAACACAGAAAACACTGGGGTTTAACTAAGGAGAAACAATCTAACAAGACACCGAACGGGGAACCAATTAACAAAAGGACTACAAACATGGCACAAGGAAGAGGAAACACTTCAACATAAGTCCAGGGGCAAACACAGGGAACATGTAACACTAATGTTTCAGGTCGTTGCTTATTTGCCCAAGATATCTATGATATTCATGGGGCCAGACTCACAATAATATTCTTAAGAAAGAAGTCAAGAAATTTAGAGTCGTTAAATTAAATCAAGAGTCGTTTTTGTAGAGATGCTACTGAATTTCGGAATTCGGCCAAAAAAAAAACACACCACGTAATCATGAACAATCGTGGTTTAGAATAGATTATCAATTAATGGCAATTAATGCCGTTACTCACAAGAATAGTAATATGTAGTATAATATCTACTTAGTGTTCTGTTAATGTTATGATGGTGTTATGTTTTATTATTTGAACCCAATACATTCATTAAACATCTTACTTTTGATAACTTTAAGAAAAGATAGAGGTTATCCAAACTTACACGTTATTGTTACGTCCCAGGGTGTTCTAATATCATTTTTTTGTGGGAAAATGCTTGTGTGCACTGTGCCCTGTGTTGTGCTCTGTTTCTCTCATTCACTCACTCTCTCTCACTCAGGTTGATTACCATCAGCTGCAACCCTTGTGAGCATGCCTGAGACTGAGCAGAGGAGTATAAATGGTGCACTCAGAAAAGCCTGTGCTGAGGAACACTTCTCCCCAGCCTTAGACTGGAAATTGTGTGTGTGCACACGTTAAGTGAGAACCTGTGCTTATCTTTGAGTTAGGAGTGGAACCTATGCTCATTTGTTGTGTGCCAACAACAGTTACTTAGCTTACATTCCAGTGTTGACTTTTTACCTGTGGGTAATTAAAAGGTATTGTATAACTTCTTATTAGCTCTGTTCACTTGTTTATGATTATCGAAACCTTATCGAACCCTGGTCTGTAATTTTAGTGGTGTGGGTGTTACGTGCCTGAGCATGACTGAGCAGAGGAGTATAAATGGTGCACTCAGAAAATTGAGTGCACCATATTGTATAACTTCTTATTAGCTCTGTTCACTTGTTTATGATTATATGGGAAATGTAGGGAGAGGGTGCCTTTTTATTTTGTATATATATTTTCTTCTGTTTTTGGTTATAGAGGAAGTCAGGGAAGTTGATTTTCATCTTTGTTTTTGTGCAGGGTAGGTAGCTCCCTTAAACCTTAGTTAGCTTCTGTTTTGTTTATTATTTTAGGCCATACTCTTTCCTGAGGATTTATTCCCATCTTTTGTTAACATTTTTGATATATGAAGGAAATAAATACTTTTATTTTTCCTTAAAGTTGTGTTATGTTTTCACTCCGAGGCTGACATGTTTTTGATATGAAGGAAATTAAAGCAATAAGCCCCGCGAAGCCATGATTTACAGTGAATTTAAGGCCTTGTCCACACGGACACGGGTATTTTTAAAACCGTGACTTTTTTTACGCGGTTCGGCCATTCGTCCACATGGAAACGCAGTATCAGGACACTGAAACTGAACATTTTTGAAAACCCCATGCCAGGGCGTTGTCTACAGTGTTGTCGTGTAGACAGTAAAACCGGGGTTTTTGCCTTGCGAAGTCAGAGTGTACGCCCACGCTGTGCCGTTATCCGCCTACCGGAACCTGTAATAACTTTTTGTTAGGCTTCTGATTGGCCAACGTGGCTTTACGGTTAGGGTTATATCGCCGCCTGCTGGTGTGGCATGCTCTTGACAGCACTTGATAGCGTGTTTTTGCGTTTTCATGTGGATAGGATTTTTTTTTTTTTTTAATACAGGAGGAAAAACTCTGTGTGGACAAGGCCTAACACAGCTAAGGGGCGTTGTTAGGTACGACGCTGAGCGGAGTGCCTAAAATCCCCCTAGCTGTTCTAAATTCACTGTAAAACATGGCTTCAAGGGGCTTATTGCTTTTATAAAATGGTTACTCCATAAAAATATTCATTTTATTCATAAAATAAACACCAGCAACAAAAAATACAAAACGTTTTCAACAAAAAACGCCAGAGATTGCAGATATTACGAAAACCTGCGAGGTAGATTATGTCCCTGAACTGAAGACTGTATTGGGAGGGGGCAGGGAACAATTGGCTACTGCTCAGAGAATAGACCCTTCTTTAGCAAGCTGTATTGAGTGTTGCGAATCTCAAAAGAAAACCTTAGGATAAGGTAAATTACTTTTTGGAAGGGGAAGTTTTAATGCGGAGATGGAAACCCATTGCTCGTTCTTTCTTCAACGAAGTTCATCAAATCATTCTGCCTCAACAGTATAGAGAGCCTTTACTGAAAATCGCTCATGAGCATGTACTCTCAGGACACTTAGAAGTTACCAAGACGTTCAAATGAGTGTCACGCTACTTTTTCTGGCCAGGGCTAAAATCAGCTGTGTCTAGTTTCTGCCGCTCGTGTGCTGCCTGTCAAATAGCTGGTAAACCGAACTAAAAACTTCCAGTTGCTCCCTTGTGGCCTATTCGTTTTATGCGAGAATCTTTTGAACACCTGTTATTGGACTGCGTAGGTCCTCTGCCTAAGTAAAAATCTGGTCACAAGTACATACTGTCTATAATGTGTACTTCTACACATTTCCCCGAAGCGATTCCATTTGCCTCTACGAAAGCCCACATCATTGTTCGTGAGCTGATCAAGTTTTGCACTGTCTTTGGATTGCCAAAGGTCATACAAACTGACCAGGGTACAAATTTCACCTCAAAACTGTTTACATAGACTCTAACTCAGTTTGGAATTAGGCATAAACTGCCAAGTGCATACCACCCTCAATCTCAAGGTGCTATGGAAAGGTTCCACCAAACGCTAAAGATGATGCTGCGGACTTACTGTCTGTCTAGTGGTAAAGATTGGGCAGAAAGTTTACCATTCTTGATGTTTGCGATTCGAGAAGCAGAGCAGGAATCACTTTGATTCAGGCCTGACGATCTTGTCTTTGGTTACACGGTGCGGGGCCCTCTTAAACTGTTAAAGAGTCTATGTCAGGTTAAAACATTTTTTAGATATATTAAATAAGGGTTAGATGTCTGAGTGAAAATGTAAGTATCATTAAAATTATTACTGTAATTGCCCTACAGTAAGCTTTATAGCCATTTCTGTCAAGATCATATTTTTAAAACACAGCTGAGCTGTGACGTCAGAAGAGGGAGACGTTCCACAAACATTCTATTAAAGTATGGAGAGTTTTGAGTCTGAGCAGATCCAAAATCCCCCTCAAATCCCCCCACAGCCATACACTTTTGAGCCTCCCAGGCGTGAGACAGATGAGGAGGCAAACAGAAATTTAAATAATTCCTATCGAAGACACATAAATATCTGGTGTGAAGATAACCAGTGGAGAGTTGGGCAGGTGTATATAGGCATAACTTAGAGGTGGAACGGTACATGTATTCGTATTGAACCGAAACGGTACGGGCGTCACGGTTCGGTGCATGAATACACAAGTATAAAAATAAATAAAACTCGCGTGCAAATTAATTAATGCGGAACTACTGTTAGATACGCGGGTTGTTGTTGGTGTGTGTGTGTGTGTGTGTGTGTGTGTGTGTGTGTGTGTGTGTGTGTGTGTGTGTGTGTGTGTGTGTTGTTTATGTCCCTTTTGGGTACATTCACCAGGATACACACCAGTAAACTGAGGACCACCTCAAAAATTGAGGACATTTTGTATGTCCTCATTTGTTTGACTATATAATGGCATTCAGCATACTCTAAAATGGTGTCCAGACTTAAAATCTCACTTGTCCCAAAAAATCAGTTTTAAGTGATTTGTGTATGTGAAGTGTGTATGCCCCCCCACTAAAGTGTGTATAACACAGCGCCCTCTAGGAGTACTGCACTTCCGGAAAAGATACACACTTCGGGGATTCTGACCAATCAGAGCGCAGGAAGCCACTATGAGAGCGGGACTTAATGATCTGACCAATCTGAGGCCATCACGTCATCAACAAAAATGGCGGAGCGGAGGCGATATCATTATTATGAATGAATTGACAGATAATCCACATTCAATAATAGATAAATTCGCAATAATTATTATTTAAATAAAAATAGACTAATTTACCCTGAGCAGCAGGAGCTCTCACGATGTATATGGGCATGTTATTAAACTTTAATCCTCGCAGTTTTGCTCTCGCATCGGAGTCTGCTCTGTGTAACGTTATGTGTGTGTGAAGATCGCGCTGCTGCGCGTCACCGAGACTATACAGCTGTACAGTAACTTACATAGGAGTTTATTAATCATGTAGGAACGAGTTTGAAGCGGGGAAGAGACAGAGACATTACGTCATGTGAATTTACAAAGTACATATTTTCTTCCAAAAGCGGAGGAACAGCTGTTTAAATCTGTCAATATGGATGTGATGATTTATTCATCCAAGTTTGTTTAATAAAAACACACAAGCCACCAAAAGATGTGAAAACATGCTAAATCGCTTGCTTTTATGAGTGATTTTATTTGTTTGAAGTGTTTTCTCCTACTTTGCGTTCTGCCGTTTCCTCTCATAATATCAGTGATTTCCCTGAGTGGCCACCGCCCCTCCCCCACCCCCCGCACGAGCAGGACAGGACTCCGTTACCAGTTACCACAGCAACACATTCACTACAGCAAACAAGCTAACTTTTTTCTTTATATATTATATTATATTATATTATATTATATTATATTGAGGAGAGCAGTTACAGCAAACATTATTCTTATTATATTATATTGCATTGTATTATTTTATATTATATAAAGAGGAGAGCAGTTACAGCAAACATTCTCTTTGTAGTATATATTATATTATTTTATATTATATTATATAGAGGAGAGCAGCTGCATGAAACATTCTCATATTATATTATTATATTAATTAAATGTTTACACTAATTACATACGTTTTTTTAAGGCGCTTTGGTGCATTTCTCAAATCACAACTAAAATTCTTGTTCAACCTCCACATCATCTAGTCACTTGTGCACATCATGAAAGCAGTTTATCATTCTTTTGAACAAATTGCAAATGCTTTGGTACATTCATGCAATAAATGTAAGTGTCTGCTGTTTCTTACATTATCAATTGCTTATGTCATGTTGATCAAAATGTATTATACTGGTTCTCTGTTGAATAGTCTTACCCCTCAAAACATATAGGCATTAAATTACTAGTTGTCATAAACTGTCAAACATATTTTCTATACAATTCTATTATACTTTTTTTGTCCTGAATTGCAGATGTGAATTTTGAATTTCACTAATGAAGGGGAATGTAAAGCATTAGATCAATCAATGATCACCAGTTCTCTATAATCGCTCAGAGTGCATCTCATGAAGCTTCCTCTGGAAGCCATATAGACAGAGCACAACACATACACACTCTGAGAATGGAAGAACAACAGGGTAACAGCCGAGAAGAAGAAGAGGAGGAGTAAGGATGTGTGGTGGAAGGATACAGAGGTAAAACAGAGAGATTGTAGGTTTCTGAAGAAATAGGGGCCAATATTGTAGATCATGTTCATGACCTCATGGCCGAGGCGGGTTGAAAGCTGAGCTGAATGTTGGGAGAACAACCGTGTGTGTCCTCAAACATTCAAGTCTTTATAGACAGAACATGCGTGTAATCAGACAGTGTTCACTATACTGTACTGTTCACCATAAGCTGTAGACTTACTGTATTACAGTGGAGTCTACTTGCATTTTACATGAGACAGTAAAAATACGTGATAGAGATCCCTTTCCCACTAATTAGATATCTTAAATGATGTTGTGTGCACTTCTGTATTTGTCTTCATTGTTGTACAGCCTTGATGTTAATATTTTGTTGAAAAATTGTTAAGACCCCAGGAAGAATAGCTGCTGCTTAATGGAGTAGCTAATGGGGATCTAAATAATAAACAATAAACAATAAACTCTACAGATAAAGCGTTGTGAATCTAGTTTCGCGTACCTACCCCGAAGTGATAAAATAAAACAAAATTATGTATCAAATTTATAGACAAGTAATTTGTTCAGGCATGGTTTTCTAGGGAAATACAAACCTACGCACATATATTCAAACGCACATAACTATAGAATCAATTCTTAATGCGCATGTGAACGCCATCAGCGTTAATCACAGGTTCACGTTTAAAGTCTGTTTAGAGACATTCATATACATTTTTACCTTGCAGTTACTGTAAATCCGGCCTCTAGTTCATAAACGCCAGAGGAGAACTGGCCCCCACTGAGCCTGGGTTCTCCCAAGGTTTTTTTCTTCTCCATTGGGTCCCTGATGGAGTTTTAGGACACCATCGGGTCACTTGATGGAGTTTTTCGGTTCCTTGCCACTGTTGCCTTTGGCTTGCTCAGTTGGGGATATTCAAATTAATTAACCAATCATTAATACCATTGATCAGCTCTACCAAACGTGGATGTTTTTCCACTAAGAAACGAACATTGTTATTATGTTTTGATTGATACTGTGAAGCTGCTTTGGCAATCTATATTGTGAAAAGCGCTATATAAATATACTTGATAGAGACATAATGTAACACACACACATATACAGTATGTGTTTGAATAGTCTGTTCATCGCAATGGCATTGTCATTTTTTAACAGACCAACAGTGTATCTGTGAGTCCAGTCTCATAATGGGTACATGTGTTTATGTGTCATACAGATAATGTGCAGTCTTTTCATTGTCATCAAAATCGTAGCCAGTGTTTACTTCTCAAAATACTGATACAGTTATATTGACAACCATCAAAAGCCTGTAACTTGTTAAAAATCCTTAGTACAATATATATCAATGAACATATCAGTGCCTTGTGTCACAAACAAGAATGTCAAAATGCTGTCATGTAATCCTATTGTGTTCTGCTGTTTGTACGAAATGCACTTTCCTTGTTTGCAAATCTTAAGGATGATTCAAGAAATGTACCAAAGCGACTGATAAGAACTGTTTATAGAGGAGAGCAGTTACAGCATACATTCACTCTCTCTCTCTCTATCTATCTATCTCTCAATATATATATATATAGCCTATATATATATATATATATATATATATATATATATATATATATATATAAATCGATAGATAGATAGATAGAGAGAGAGAGAGAGAGAGAGAGAGAGAGAGAGAGAGGGGGGGGGGGGGGGCAGAGCAGTTACATATAGTCATACAAAAGAAAAAAAGTGTTTAAAAGAATCATGAATCAAGCTGACACGTTTAAATGTTTGTTTACATAATTATTTTGTACTTAATTTGATTTTAAAAGCCATTGGATCTGCACTAACCCTAACCCTAACCCTAGCTCTGCCTGTGACTGTCAGTCTGACTGAGATCTGCTCACACTGTGATCAGCCGCCCTTCCCCCACAGCACTGAGACTGATCGCGCGCGCGCCCTTCCCCCACAGCACTGAGAGAGACTGATCGCGCGCGCGCCCTTCCCCCACAGCACTGAGACTGACTGGAGTGACAGAGAGTTGAACTTGTCTCTGGCTGAACTAACAGACTGACAGTTACAGGTAGATAGCTAAGCAGAAGTGCTGCTCAAAAGATCACAAACTGTCGTGGCTATGCGTTTTTAAAGCACTTTTACAAGGTCTATTAGCTTCTCCGCCCTGTAATGTAAAATACCATTAATTTATGAAAGAAATACAAAGAAGATAATGCTGTTAAAGTACTTGTTAAAGTTTAATTTAGAGCCTCGAAATAATCCACACCCATCCCCCATCTTAACTCGAATAAATTGACAACAACACAGACTCCAAAAGTAGAGACATATTATACCAGCTTGAATATCAGCCCTGCTGTGTATTTGCATACATCAGTTTACTATTTTGATTAATAAATGCTATTAGTAGAAAATAAGATGTCTGTTCAAGATATCTAGGTTGCTCATTTTGCATTTTTTGCTCTTTTAAACCTGTGCTTGTTCGGACATGCGCACTGGTTCCTAGTTCGAGTCGGGTGAGTTCGTTTACAAGTGATCATGTGCTCTGTCCACTAGAAAGACTTGATCCACGACAGTTTTTTTTTTTTTGAAGAAGAAGAAGAAACACTACTGCGATTAAAAAAAAAAAGATTCTTGTCATCAGAGAGTTTTCTATTCGGTCAAATAAATAGTCACAATTGCAACGTGAAATCCAAATACGTAACTACGTCATTTACGCACGTCTGCGACAGTGGATGTATTTTCCCGGGAAATGCAGACACGTGACAATGGGACGCGAAACAGTCAGACGACAGCCCTCCACCCTCCACCACGCAGGAAAGGTGAGATGAAGTCTTGTCCTGAAAATGCATGATAACTAAATACATTGTGAAATATGAAAGTTAGTAAGATGTATGTTTATTTTAGTGGTTTAATTATTTTTTGCTTAGGGTTTTATTTACTTCTCGATTGTATTTTATTTGTTTCTCATTTGATAATTTGTTGCAATAAGGAAAAAAGTATATTGCCTACTTGTAGGCATTGACCAGTAAATATAATTTTGTTATTTCTTATATAATAGTACTTTAGATTCTACAAATTAAAAAAAAAACGAGTCAGTGATAGCCTACTATATCATTGTTTTTCTCAAGTGTTGTCAAATTGCAACTGTGATTTAAAATATTAATTATATATTTTTATATCATTATTATTTGATATATTTTTAATTTTATGTAATACAATATTTGCCCAAAAATCTTTTTTTCAGTGGAATGTTTTTTTCTAGATTTATTATTTATCTTTTTTATCTTTTTTTGCCCAATGATGGTACATAGACACTTTATAGTATTTTTATTGTGTGTTTCAATGTCCAAAGCAGACAAAAAGCACATTAGAAATAGTCCATATAAATCTAGCTGGTTATTGACTGAAAATATCCTGTATGCTGTAGCTAATCAATATAGTAGATTCATGTCAATTGTGGTCACAAGACACACAAGAACCAATGTTTTTTGGCATCATTGACATTGCCTTTTTTTAATCTAAATTCCTGTTGTAGACTGGTCACACGTGCTGTCATTGAATAGAGCTCTGTGATATAATATAAATATATACTTAAGTGTTGAACAGAAAAAACACACGTGTTTGGAACAACATGAGGTTCAATTGGAACACTTAACATAATTGTATGTTAATTACGTATGTTTTTGGGTGAACAATTCCAGTAAGATCAACAAGATTTTTTAAATATGCTTGTTTATTTCATTCACATTATATATATATATATATATATATATATATTTTTTTTTTTCCCAGTCATTTCAAGAAAGTAAGTCGCCATGCTGGGAAATAAAAGACGTAAGAAACCTCTGCAGGACGCTGAGCATCACATTACCTGTGAAACCGACAAGCCTGAGCTTCAAGAGCAGTTCATCAGCAAATATAAAGGCAAGTATTTATGAATAAGCAGTAATAACGTTACTCTACAAAACTGATAATTTAATATATAATTTATTTTTATTGTGCAGTCAAGATTTCTGAATAGAGTTCTGCAGGCATTAGCCCGAAAACAAAAACAGTTGCATTTTTGCATTTCTGGTTCCATCAACCCAAAGTCAGTGTTTATTTGCGCATTCTTAGCCCAATTATGCACAATAAGCCCATAGTGCGTGTGGTCATGTAAACGCAGACTAAGGTCATCATAAACGGCATAAGCATAAACCAATCGACACCGCTAGATTTTTGCCCCTTATTCCAGATTTGCCCAGCATGTAAACACATTAACCTGCGTTCTGTGGCTTATTGAAGTGAGCATGTGTGACTGGAAAGTGTCCTTATTGTGGATTTAAGCACATCCAGACAGAGCGAGCGTTTTCTTGACCCAAGAACATCTTAAAAAGTGTTCTCAAAAAGTGTTCTCATCTCATGCAGAAGTGGTACAGTCAAAATCCTACTAAAACTTCTTTGTCATTGTGGAGAGTGCAGTGCATGGTTGCATAGCAACAACAGACGCCACGGGAAAATCAGACTGTTATTTTACTATTAATAATAAAATATAAGCTAATATGCATTAACACTAGGACTCCCAGAATTCTATAACTACTATAATGGCCATAGCAGTCATTCTGACTGCTCATACATTATTTGCATATCATTTCAAAAAGCTATATCAAATCTAAGAATAAATGGATCTGTTATGTTAGGATAGGTAATAATAAACATCAGAACACTACATTTTAATTATGATGTATGTAAAATTGTATTAGTTAACCAACAACCACTCAGCCTCATCAAGGCTCTGAAGCATGGCTAAAGCCTCTGTGGCAGTCATTCTTCTTGCTGACATTGTTCTGATATTCTCTTTTCAATATTTCAATTTGGTTTTAGCTCGAAGCTAAAGCTAGATTTCAGCTTTGCAATAGACTAAACAAACAACAAGAGAAATTGTTGCTAGTCAACGGTGATGCATCTTCAAGAGCAGGAAAAAGGAGCAACCGACACACGGTCTGTAATGCATACGGTCAGTATGACTGTTATGACCATTCAAGGTAGAAATACTCAAAACTCAGTCTTTTGTGTCTTGTAATTTTAATAAAATAACAATGATAGAATAAAATATAGACACATTTAGGAAAAGTCAGGGTCCTATAGTTACATGGGTTTTATTTCAACAAAGTTATTACATTGCAAAATTTTAAAACAGTCAAAATGACTGCCTTGGGAGTTCTAGTGTTAATGTACATGTCAAGTAATTTGTCTTTTTTTACTCGTATATTTCAGCCTTTAAATCATTTTTATAAAAAGAATGAGGTTTATCTTTTTATAAAACCTTTTTTGTCAACTTTATTCGAATTTAATTTTACTATATGTGCCTATAGGGGTGGGCCGGGGATGGCAGGGGTTGGTGGCAATGTAAGTTTCTGGATATTTTCTATAAGAAAATTTGCGGGGCGAGGGCTTCGATTACCTCTCTCTTTTTGGACCATACATGTGTTTGCATCCCTGCATATGCGCGAGGGAGGGAGAGAGAGAGCAAGACAGTTTGAAGGCGCGCGCGCGGCCGGGGCTCTGCTCGTTCTTTCAGTAACATGCGCCCTGTCACACTCATCTACATCACTCACCGATCAAATAAGGCTTTGGCGGCAGGGGCGTGTCTAGAAGGGGGGCACGGGGTGGCACTGGCCCCCCTGGAATATGATTGACCCCCCCCTGGTGCCCCCCCAACATCATTGGGCTAGATTTACTGTCAACCTGACAATGCCCAACGCCATTGGATCAGAGCGCTGTCAATCACTGCTTGATTTGCGATTCGCAAAGCGAAATCACAGGTCCGCGTTTTTAAAACAGTAGGAGAGAGAGAGAGAGATACCTCGACACGTCATTGTAAATATTGCACCGTATGTTAGTCTGATTACTTTCATGTGTGACTGATCAAGCCAGTACCGTTAGATCAGCTAACGTAATTTCGGCAGACTGAATAGAGATTCCGTGGCAGCGCACGACCACATAAATATAAAATAGATAATTTTTATAGATTTTTAATAGATTACTCTATCTGTTGTTTTAAATACTAAAGGCACAATAATCTTTTTCCAAAAAAGTCGTGCCGTGGTGAACATTAAAATGTGAGAATGTTAACTAACACCATAGCTACATGCAACTGTGTAATTTAGATACTTAATGGGTTTTTGTTTATTTATACACCGCAACAGGACATCCAAGATTTCTTTAAGAAATCATTTTAGAGACCGATTTCATGCAGAGAACGTTCACCGACACTCACACACACATTCAATGTTTGTGTTGAGAATAATGCATGTTAGATGACTAATTAATGCCTAGGTGATGTTTTTTTTATTTATAAGAACAAAACTGTGTGGTCCAATCCATGTTAAATACAAAATGATTTTCAGGCTCTTGTTCAGTGCCACATTTAATACCATCTATATTAGGGCACTGGGCATTGCAAAGATTTTTTAATTCGTGTTTAATATTTTCTAAACAAGTATTTATTTCTAGTTGAATTTTCTAGCTGATTTCCCATGGGCCCCCCTGACTGGTCCTTGGTCCACCCTGTGGCCCCCCCATTTATAAAATCCTAGAATCACCCCTGTTTGGCGGGGCAAATAAACTGCATCCAACTGCTTTCCCTGACGCCTGGATCGTTCGGTGGCGTATTCAAACATGTTGTTTGTCCGCAGCCAGGAACAGCACGTCTGCGTGGCATCGCAATCTTCTTGTAAACAGACCCACTCGCTGCATGACAACGCATGCGATGATGCGAAATGAGGCATAGTTGTCTTGTGCTGGAGGCGGTCATATGCAAACGACTGGTACGTCACTTCGTACCGTGACGTCACCTCGTACCATGGATCCACAACGAGCTGTATTTAGAGCTTGATTAAATAAATGCTTCGTTTATAATGGGGGGGGGGGGGGCATCTTAAGCTATTAAACTTGCAGGAAGTTTTAATAATACATAGATCTCTTATATACCAAAAGATCAAGGCAAATTTGGTCTCATGTCATGACCCCTTTAAAAGTATAATGTAAAGTATAAAAAGCAAAGCATACTTTGAGATTAGCCTGGCTATTGACTATTTTCCTACAGTAATTTCCCTTTTACATCATATAATGTACATCATATGGTTAAGAACTTTTAGTAATAATCAAAATAATAGTTGACATTAAAGAAACTGCTGCTAATGAATTTCTCCTCTTCAGGGCGTGGAGTTTTCACCACTGGAGCTTTCTTCAGAGGGGATTTTGTTCTTGAATACAGAGGTGAACTTCTGAGTTCAGAGGAGAGTCTTGCTCGAACTGAACACTACACTGAAGCTGAGAACACGTTCCTGTTTGATTTTCAGTGGCATGGCAGAAATTGGTGGTGAGTAAAGAACTGTTGGATTGATGTAGTAGTGATGATAAAATATCTGGAACTGTAAAATACTCAGGGTGTGTTCATGCCTGTAGTTCTGTTCGCTTGGTTCGTTTGGTCCGGGTCTGCTTAGTGTTCAGATTGGCATTTCTATCGTCAAACCTGTTATGCTTGACCAGTTTGTCCTTTTTAGGGTCACATCTTCCTGTTTTTGGTTCGTTTATATGTCTCTGGTCCATGTTATGCTCATATTTCATTCAAACCGCACCAGAGTTTTTCTCTGTATTCCCTAAAGAGAACAAAATGGTTAAAGGGATAGTTCAGGATTTAGCATTAAGCTTTGTATTAGTAGAAAACCTGTAGTATTTTCGAATTACCATGCTTTCCACCCTCATATCCCCCTGAGACGAGAGATTTATGTATTTTTTGTCTGGAAAAAATCCTCCGATGAAGCAAAATTCGTCATTTTGCGTCATCGGAGGATTTTTTGGCCAGAGGCTAAAGACTACAGCCAGTAGTAGGGGCTGTCCCGCATGTTCTCAACCCGCCCATAGAGGGTGGGATCTCACTCACACAATGTACACATAGTGTCAGACATCTTTTTCTGGAAGCTAAGCTAGCAGGTTCTTGTTCTGTGGCGAAAGCTGAGTAGTAGGGGTTACCATCCTCTTTTTCCCGGACATGTCCGGCCGTCGATGTCCGGGATTCAGCTTTTGCTTTCTGCAGTCGCCATTCATTGTTTACATGCACACCTTTTGTTTCAATCTAACTGAATTCATTCCGATTGGTGAATCTGAATGTAGTGTTTACATGAAAGCTAAACAAGTGATCGGTTGATGTGCATTTTAACATTGCTAAGAAAATTTCGTCTCACAGGTGTCGCTCATCAGTAATCACGCCACCGGCCTCGCGCCGTTCTCCCGCGGCCCTCACTCGTCCTGCTCGCCACAGTAAACATGACTCGTGTCGTTCTCCCGCGGCCCTCACTCGTCCTGCTCGCCACAGTAAACATGACTCGTGTCGTTCTCCCGCGGCCCTCACTCGTCCTGCTCGCCACAGTAAACATGACTCGTGTCGTTCTCCCGCGGCCCTCACTCGTCCTGCTCGCCACAGTAAACATGACTCGTGTCGTTCTCCCGCGGCCCTCACTCGTCCTGCTCGCCACAGTAAACATGACTCGTGTCGTTCTCCCGCGGCCCTCACTCGTCCTGCTCGCCACAGTAAACATGACTCACACCGTTCTCCCGCTGCCCTCACTCGTCCTGCTCGCCACAGTAAACATGACTCGTGTCGTTCTCCCGCGGCCCTCACTCGTCCTGCTCGCCACAGTAAACATGACTCGTGTCGTTCTCCCGCGGCCCTCACTCGTCCTGCTCGCCACAGTAAACATGACTCGAGCCGTTCTCCCTCTGCCCTCACTCGTCCTGCTCGCCACAGTAAACATGACTCGTGCCGTTCTCCCGCGGCCCTCACTTGTCCTGCTCGCCACAGTAAACATGACTCGCGCCGTTCTCCCGCGGCCCTCACTCGTCCTGCTCGCCACATTAAACATGACTCGCGTCGTTCTCCCGCGGCCCTCACTCGTCCTGCTCGCCACAGTAAACATGACTCGCGCCGTTCTCCCGCGGCCCTCACTCGTCCTGATCGCCACAGTAAACATGACTCGTGCCGTTCTCCCGCGGCCCTCACTCGTCCTGCTCGCCACAGTAAACATGACTCGCGCGTTCTCCCGCGGCCCTCACTCGTCCTGCTCGCCACAGTAAACATGACTCGTGCCGTTCTCCCGCGGCCCTCACTCGTCCTGATCGCCACAGTAAACATGACTCGTGCCGTTCTCCCGCGGCCCTCACTCGTCCTGCTCGCCACAGTAAACATGACTCGTGCCGTTCTCCCGCGGCCCTCACTCGTCCTGCTCGCCACAGTAAACATGACTCGCGCCGTTCTCCCGCGGCCCTCACTCGTCCTGCTCGCCACAGTAAACATGACTCGTGCCGTTCTCCCGCGGCCCTCACTCGTCCTGCTCGCCACAGTAAACATGACTCGTGCCGTTCTCCCGCGGCCCTCACTCGTCCTGCTCGCCACAGTAAACATGACTCGTGCCGTTCTCCCGCGGCCCTCACTCGTCCTGCTCGCCACAGTAAACATGACTCGCGCCGTTCTCCCGCGGCCCTCACTCGTCCTGCTAGCCACAGTAAACATGACTCGCGTCGTTCTCCCGCGGCCCTCACTCGTCCTGCTCGCCACAGTAAACATGACTCGCGCCGTTCTCCCGCGGCCCTCTCTCGTCCTGCTCGCCACAGTAAACATGACTCACGCCGTTCTCCCGCGGCCCTCACTCGTCCTGCTCGCCACAGTAAACATGACTCGTGCCGTTCTCCCGCGGCCCTCACTCGTCCTGCTCGCCACAGTAAACATGACTCGAGCCGTTCTCCCTCTGCCCTCACTCGTCCTGCTCGCCACAGTAAACATGACTCGTGTCGTTCTCCCGCGGCCCTCACTCGTCCTGCTCGCCACAGTAAACATGACTCACACCGTTCTCCCGCTGCCCTCACTCGTCCTGCTCGCCACAGTAAACATGACTCGTGTCGTTCTCCCGCGGCCCTCACTCGTCCTGCTCGCCACAGTAAACATGACTCGTGTCGTTCTCCCGCGGCCCTCACTCGTCCTGCTCGCCACAGTAAACATGACTCGAGCCGTTCTCCCTCTGCCCTCACTCGTCCTGCTCGCCACAGTAAACATGACTCGTGCCGTTCTCCCGCGGCCCTCACTTGTCCTGCTCGCCACAGTAAACATGACTCGCGCCGTTCTCCCGCGGCCCTCACTCGTCCTGCTCGCCACATTAAACATGACTCGCGTCGTTCTCCCGCGGCCCTCACTCGTCCTGCTCGCCACAGTAAACATGACTCGCGCCGTTCTCCCGCGGCCCTCACTCGTCCTGATCGCCACAGTAAACATGACTCGTGCCGTTCTCCCGCGGCCCTCACTCGTCCTGCTCGCCACAGTAAACATGACTCGCGCGTTCTCCCGCGGCCCTCACTCGTCCTGCTCGCCACAGTAAACATGACTCGTGCCGTTCTCCCGCGGCCCTCACTCGTCCTGATCGCCACAGTAAACATGACTCGTGCCGTTCTCCCGCGGCCCTCACTCGTCCTGCTCGCCACAGTAAACATGACTCGTGCCGTTCTCCCGCGGCCCTCACTCGTCCTGCTCGCCACAGTAAACATGACTCGCGCCGTTCTCCCGCGGCCCTCACTCGTCCTGCTCGCCACAGTAAACATGACTCGTGCCGTTCTCCCGCGGCCCTCACTCGTCCTGCTCGCCACAGTAAACATGACTCGTGCCGTTCTCCCGCGGCCCTCACTCGTCCTGCTCGCCACAGTAAACATGACTCGTGCGTTCTCCCGCGGCCCTCACTCGTCCTGCTCGCCACAGTAAACATGACTCGTGCCGTTCTCCCGCGGCCCTCACTCGTCCTGCTCGCCACAGTAAACATGACTCGCGCGTTCTCCCGCGGCCCTCACTCGTCCTGCTCGCCACAGTAAACATGACTCGTGTCGTTCTCCCGCGGCCCTCACTCGTCCTGCTCGCCACAGTAAACATGACTCGCGTCGTTCTCCCGCGGCCCTCACTCGTCCTGCTCGCCACAGTAAACATGACTCGTGCCGTTCTCCCGCGGCCCTCACTCGTCCTGCTCGCCACAGTAAACATGACTCGCGCGTTCTCCCGCGGCCCTCACTCGTCCTGCTCGCCACAGTAAACATGACTCGTGTCGTTCTCCCGCGGCCCTCACTCGTCCTGCTCGCCACAGTAAACATGACTCGCGTCGTTCTCCCGCGGCCCTCACTCGTCCTGCTCGCCACAGTAAACATGACTCGCGCCGTTCTCCCGCGGCCCTCACTCGTCCTGCTCGCCACAGTAAACATGACTCGCGTCGTTCTCCCGCGGCTCTCACTCGTCCTGCTCGCCACAGTAAACATGACTCGCGCCGTTCTCCCGCGGCCCTCACTCGTCCTGCTTGCCACAGTAAACATGACTCGCGCCGTTCTCCCGCGGCCCTCACTCGTCCTGATCGCCACAGTAAACATGACTCGTGCCGTTCTCCCGCGGCCCTCACTCGTCCTGCTCGCCACAGTAAACATGACTCGTGCCGTTCTCCCGCGGCCCTCACTCGTCCTGATCGCCACAGTAAACATGACTCGTGCCGTTCTCCCGCGGCCCTCACTCGTCCTGCTCGCCACAGTAAACATGACTCGTGCCGTTCTCCCGCGGCCCTCACTCGTCCTGCTCGCCACAGTAAACATGACTCGTGCCGTTCTCCCGCGGCCCTCACTCGTCCTGCTCGCCACAGTAAACATGACTCGCGCGTTCTCCCGCGGCCCTCACTCGTCCTGCTCGCCACAGTAAACATGACTCGTGTCGTTCTCCCGCGGCCCTCACTCGTCCTGCTCGCCACAGTAAACATGACTCGCGTCGTTCTCCCGCGGCTCTCACTCGTCCTGCTCGCCACAGTAAACATAATGAATGGTGACTGTAGAACGCAAAAGCCGAATCCCGAACATTTTGGGCGATCTCAAAACACATTTTCGAACTCACTAGTAGCCTATACTTGTTGTTTAACTACTGCGCTCTGTTACCGGTAGGCGTGGCCTCCTAGGGCAGCGAAGCAAGTGCATTCTGGGAGTTGTTGTCTTTCATCCACATAAGCCAAAAATACATTTTCTGGCTTTTCTCAGTCTACAGTAGAAAGCTCCAAATTCAAAAATAATTTCACATTTCTTCTACATAAATGACCCATTTTAAATACATATTCATCTTCGCAGAGGTGAAGTATCCCTTTAATTTGAGATGGCTTTATCTGAGAGCTGAGAGGATGTTGCAGTACACTATCATATATATCAGTGGTTTTCAGACCCTCTCTGCAGATTCTGTATGTCTCCTTCACCAGACACTCAGTTGAGTTCATAGAGCCGTGTTCTGATGATAAACTCCTCATCTGAATCAGCTGGATTAAAACACGAGACATACAGCATATGCAGAGCGGTGGGTTCCCAGGACTGGGGTTCAGAACCACTTATAGAAAATAACTGTACATTTCTATCATGTATACTAAGATTACAAGTATTGAGTGATAATTGGATGTCTTTATAGCATGGATGCATCTAAAGAAGACGGGTTGTCCTTGGGAAGACTTGTAAACGATCAGACCAGAAATCCTACTTGCAAAATGAGAACCGTTGAAGTGAGCAGAAAACCTCACCTGTGTCTCTTTGCTGTACGAGACATTCTACCAGGAGAAGAAATCACTTACAATTATGGAGACTCAGATTGGCCATGGCGAGTCAAGGTACTATCAAGAAAATGCTAAAGAGATTGATCAGTAATTCATGATAATCTTTTACTGTCATTCTGATTAGTTACCATGTGATTGTGGTCTCATATTTCTGAAGCCTTTAAATCAAGCATCAGCAGAATCCACTGATAAAAAGCCAGCCAGCAGTTTGGGCCCGCAGAAATCGGTAGGTCCACTTTAAAACATCTGTATCATTATATTATTGACTATTTCAGCTTAGAGATGTGTGTGAAAGAAATGATAGTTAAAGTGTAGGACAGCTAGAGAAATGAACATAAACAAGTTTTTCTGTCCTTCACAAATATTTCCTGCTTTCTTAGCCCCATTGTGCAGCTTCTCTTCCCTTTCCTGAATTGGACAAGGTGAACAGCAAGGGTCCACATAAGCTGTCAGGCAAAGCAAGAACATCAAGGAATAAAACGGTAACCATCTCATACATGCAGCAGCGATCTACTGATGTTTACTGCCAGCTAGTTAAAAGTGCAGTCAGTGATTTCTGATAAACACTGTTGATATTTAAAATCGACAGCCAAACAAACACACACCTCCCTTCATTGCTCCGCCCCCAAAATAATGAACAACACAGGCAACCAGTTGACTACAGGTGCATATCCACTTCATCCAGCACACGTGTGTAATAGTTGTGGCACGTTCGGATCATTTTACTGACTTGGATCTTTGAATCTCGTTCATCAAAATTAACAAATCTTTTTTCGAAAACCTTTTGTTCATTTCAGTAGAATGTATTTAAAATGGTAGCCAAATTCCCCAAACACATCAAATGTTGATCGCATTTAGAATAAGAAAAAAAGTGCGATGCAAGGAAAAGGCCAAATTATGAGAGACGGAAATGATTCATTAATTTATTTGGGTCTTCAGGCTATGCAGTCTGTTAGTTACCTCACCTCCCGATCTAAGCCGTTCGTTCATCCTGTGACATCCTCATAAACTTAACTTTGCAGTCTGTAGTACCGGATACGTACACGTTTCGAGTCTATCGACTTCGGGTTCAAGTCATTCGTTCATCACGTGGCAGCCCCATTGAGCTATGCAGTCTGTAGTACCGGATACGTACACGTTTCGAGTCTATCGACTTCGGGTTCAAGTCATTCGTTCATCACGTGGCAGCCCCATTGAGCTATGCAGTCAATACTGGATGCAGAATTGATTAGTTCATATTTTGAGTCTTCGAGGACTTGAGAGGTGAACTAATCATTTATCTTTCCAGTACTGACAGCATAGCCTCAATGGGACTGATGGGAAGAACGAAGGACCCAAAGACTCGAGTGATTTAACTAATCATTTCTGTTTCCAGTACAGAACCTATAGGATGTTGTGTGTGCGCAGTCAACACAAAATTAAAGAATCACTCTCTGAGACAACTCAGTAGTCACGAGTCATTAAAGATTGTTCAAAATGTCTATCACACAAACAAGCCCCCCCGTTGGACCCCATTGAAGTCACTATATGGAGAAACACCTGGAGTGTGTTCCTCAAAAACCTTCATTTCTTTTACACTGAAGAAAGAAAGACATGAACATCTTAGATGGTGTGATGATGGCGAGTAAATTATCAGGAAATTTTAATTCTGAAGTGAACTAATCATTTAAGTAGTTATTGGTTCAGAGTTTTAATGTCTGAACCAGTGTAACTATTAATTTGACTATTGTCACAATTTTGTTGTTTTTTATTTTATTAATGATCTTTGCTTTGAAGTGTGCAAAACACGTTTCTTTATTTTTTGTTTACCCCTACAGTGTGTTTGTTTTGTTTTATATGGGTGCCACAGTTTTCAATATTTTTAATGTCATTTTATTCTTGTTTAAGCTAAATATCTCTTTATATATCTGCAGAAGCGGTTTCAATCAAGACTGTTACAGTCATCCTCAGTCGCATCCATATCTGGTGCACCCTCTTCATCAGCACCCTGTGCTGTGTCCACCTCTATAATGGCCTCATCAACCTCATGCCCTCCTGCCCTGTCCTCATCAACATCAACACCTCCCACGTCACCTTCATCATCCTCGCCTGTGCAGCCTTCATCATCCTCGCCTGTGCAGCCTTCATCATCCTCGCCTGTGCAGCCTTCATCATCCTCGCCTGTGCAGCCTTCATCATCCTCGCCTGTGCAGCCTTCATCATCCTCGCCTGGGCAGCCTTCATCAGCCTCGCCTGGGCAGCCTTCATCATCCTCGCCTGTGCAGCCTTCATCAGCCTCGCCTGGGCAGCCTTCATCAGCCTTGCCTGGGCAGCCTTCATCATCCTCGCCTGGGCAGCCTTCATCAGCCTCGCCTGGGCAGCCTTCATCAGCCTCGCCTGGGCAGCCTTCATCATCCTCGCCTGGGCAGCCTTCATCAGCCTCGCCTGGGCAGCCTTCATCAGCCTCGCCTGGGCAGCCTTCATCAGCCTCGCCTGGGCAGCCTTCATCATCCTCGCCTGTGCAGCCTTCATCAGCCTCGCCTGGGCAGCCTTCATCAGCCTGGCCTGGGCAGCCTTCATCATCCTCGCCTGGGCAGCCTTCATCAGCCTCGCCTGTGCAGCCTTCATCATCCTCGCCTGTGCAGCCTTCATCAGCCTCGCCTGGGCAGCCTTCATCATCCTCGCCTGTGAAGCCTTCATCAGCCTCGTCTGTGCAGCCTTCATCAGCCTCGCCTGGGCAGCCTTCATCATCCTCGCCTAGGCAGCCTTCATCAGCCTCGCCTGTGCAGCCTTCATCAGCCTCACCTGGGCAGCCTTCATCAGCCTCGCCTGGGCAGCCTTCATCAGCCTCGCCTGGGCAGCCTTCATCAGCCTCGCCTGGGCAGCCTTCATCATCCTCGCCTGTGCAGCCTTCATCAGCCTCGCCTGGGCAGCCTTCATCAGCCTCGCCTGGGCAGCCTTCATCAGCCTCGCCTGGGCAGCCTTCATCATCCTCGCCTGTGCAGCCTTCATCAGCCTCGCCTGGGCAGCCTTCATCATCCTCGCCTGGGCAGCCTTCATCAGCCTCGTCTGTGCAGCCTTCATCAGCCTCGCCTGGGCAGCCTTCATCAGCCTCGCCTGTGCAGCCTTCATCAGCCTCGCCTGTGCAGCCTTCATCAGCCTCGCCTGGGCAGCCTTCATCATCCTCGCCTGTGCAGCCTTCATCAGCCTCGTCTGTGCAGCCTTCATCAGCCTCGCCTGGGCAGCCTTCATCAGCCTCGCCTGGGCAGCCTTCATCAGCCTCGCCTGGGCAGCCTTCATCAGCCTGGCCTGGGCAGCCTTCATCAGCCTCGCCTGTGCAGCCTTCATCAGCCTCGCCTGTGCAGCCTTCATCAGCCTCGCCTGGGCAGCCTTCATCATCCTCGCCTGGGCAGCCTTCATCAGCCTCGCCTGGGCAGCCTTCATCAGCCTCGTCTGTGCAGCCTTCATCATCCTCGCCTGGGCAGCCTTCATCATCCTCGCCTGGGCAGCCTTCATCATCCTCGCCTGGGCAGCCTTCATCATCCTCGCCTGGGCAGCCTTCATCATCCTCGCCTGTGCAGCCTTCATCAGCCTCGCCTGGGCAGCCTTCATCATCCTCGCCTGGGCAGCCTTCATCAGCCTGGCCTGGGCAGCCTTCATCAGCCTGGCCTGGGCAGCCTTCATCATCCTCGCCTGTGCAGCCTTCATCATCCTCACCTGGGCAGCCTTCATCAGCCTCGCCTGGGCAGCCTTCATCAGCCTCGCCTGGGCAGCCTTCATCAGCCTGGCCTGTGCAGCCTTCATCAGCCTCGCCTGTGCAGCCTTCATCAGCCTCGCCTGTGCAGCCTTCATCAGCCTCGCCTGTGCAGCCTTCATCATCCTCGCCTGTGAAGCCCTCATCGCCTTATGCGCAGCATTCATCATCCTCATCCTCGCCTGCTCCACCCTTATCTTCACCTTGTGCTGTGTCAACACCAGTGGTTCACTCATCACAGGTGTCTGAGACACTCTCATGGGAGGTGGGTAGATTCATTTGCTGAATTATTGGGATGGTCGGGGTGTATTGCACTGGTAGAACTAACAATAGATTATATGAAATTATATATCATTTATATTGGTTTGTATTCATCCTCTTCCAGATATCCTCTTTAAGGCCATCAAGAAAAAGACAGGTATGTGACTTGCCATGTGATACTTTATATGCAATTTTTTTTTGCATAATTATGAATTGGCTTGCATAATAGTATCCGCAATATGATGAAACGTAATGTTACAGCAACCACTGCCTTGAGTAAGTGTTAAATTCTCTCATTCAGTATTCCGGAAGTTCCGTCTGTGACACAGACTACAGCGATGTCACAGACTACAGCGATGTTGACTACATACCAAAAATCAGCTCCGATGAATCGGATGGTAGTTCTTCTGGACATGACATGGTCAAAAGTGCTTTGATACATCCAACATCTCCCAACGAGGCAGGTAGTTCATCTGATCAATTTATGACCGCACCATCACCAAAAAAGATGAAATGCCAATCTAAAGAGACAAACACTTTGTCTGGTGAAAAGACTTTTATTCAGTCAATGCCATCACCAAAGCAGGAACGCAAGGCGTACAACAAGAAGCAGTATTGCCTTTATTGCTCTAAGCCATATTCAAAAATGGCAAGACACCTTGAATTTGTCCATCGCAACGAAGTGGGGGTTGTAAAGGCAATAGCATTTCCAAAACATTCCAAAGAAAGACAAGTCCAGTTAAACCTCCTTAGAAAAAGGGGCAACTTTGCCCACAACACAGATGTGGTGAGACAAGGACATGGGGAGATGATTGCCTGCTACCGTCCAAAAAATAGACAAAGAGCCAAAGAATTTATTCACTGCATTTACTGCCAAGGGCTTTACAACAAGCATAGCCTTTGGAAGCATATCAAAAACTGTCCCCTTAAACCTAAAGAGGATGATGCCCAGGGCAGGAAAAGAGTTCGATCTCTGTGTGCTTTAAACACACCAGTTGGCTTAGAAGTGAGCAAAGGTTTCAAGAAAATACTGTCCTTTATGAACTATGATGAAGTTTCGCGTGTAGTTCATACTGACAGATGCATCATGCAGCTGGGGGAGCACATGTTCAACAGGATGGGGTCTGATGTGACCAAACATGACTACATCAGACAGAAGATGAGAGAAGTAGGCAGACTTCTTCTTGAAGCAAGGAAGATTACCCCACTGAGAACAATGGTAGACTTCTTCATACCAGCAAACTTCAAACATGTCATAGCAGCTGTTAAAGTTTTATGTGGCTACAATGAAGAGAAAAACTCCTACCGCATTCCTTCTTTAGCTCTCAAACTTGGGCATTCTTTAAACAAGGTCTGTAGCATTGTTGAGAGCAATGCCATGATGTATGGAGATCATGATCGTGCTGAATGCGCCCGAGACTTCAGGAAAATACACCAGGCAAGGTGGAATGAGTACATTTCTGCTGGTGCTATAACTACATTGAAAGAAGCCAAGTGGAACACACCACAGATCATTCCTTTCACTCAGGATGTCAAAGTCCTGCACACACATCTTGAAAAGAAACACGATGGGCTCCTAAGTAAGCTCAGAACTTGCCCTTCTGCTGACAGCTACTCTGCTCTAGCCAAGGTCACACTGTCCCAGGTCATCCTGTTCAACCGAAGGAGAGAAGGTGAGGTATCCCGGATGCTTTTGTCAGCTTTTAAAAGTAGGGATTCTTCTGAGCTACACAAAGACATTGCCATCTGTCTGTCTGAGTTTGAGAGGAAGCTGTGTCTGCACTTCACAAGAGTTGAGATCCGGGGTAAACGAGGCAGAAAGGTTCCTGTGCTCCTCAAGCCTTCCATGGTTTCTGCCATGGAGCTGCTCGTTGAAACGCGGGAGCTTTGTGGTGTTCCAGCAGAGAATCCCTTTATGTTTGCCAGATGTGGAGCAATGTCAGCCTACAGAGGTGGAGAGTGCATCAACAAAGCTGCTTGCGAATGTGGCATAAAGAACCCTGAAGCACTGTCATCAACTAGGCTCAGGAAACACATAGCAACCATGTCTAAAATTCTTAACCTTGATGAGAATGAAGCAGACCAACTGGCTGATTTCCTTGGTCACGATATCAGAATCCACAGACAGTATTACCGGTTACCAGAGGGAACACTGCAGCTGGCAAAAATGAGTAAAGTCCTAATGGCCATGGAGAAAGGAACACTGTCTGACTACAAAGGAAAGAAACTTGATGACATTGAAATTGACCCAAATGGTATGAGTATATTTAGTCTGTGTGTATCTGTGCTGTACTTATTTGCAAAACACATCATGTCACAGATACTAAGTATAAGCAATATAGTGTTAATTTTATTGTCATTTAATTATTTAGAGCAACTTGAGGCCCAAGGTGATTCCATGTCAAGTGATGAGGAGGACTACAGTGACCTATCTCAGACAACAGCACCAGCAGAGACTGATCGACCTGTTCAACCTGTTCAATCTGATCAACCTGTTCAACCTGTTCAATCTGATCAATCTGTTTCACAGGTGGATCAATGTAAGAAAAATCTCTAAACTGCACAAACAACAATAATCAAATAAACATGAATTAGCTCCAAGCAGCAATATCCAGCCAAATTCAAATAATCAACACATGAGGACACAATCTTGATTTGGTCTTTACTCACCGATTTAGTTGTAATGAGAATTTACTTTTTAACTATTTCATAGGTTCTTCACACGCTCCAAAAAAGAAATGGGAGGACAGTGAGGTAAAAGCAGTAGAGAGACACATGATGAAGTTCATCAAGACATGCAAAGTTCCTGGTAAGCAAGACTGTGAAAGATGCATTCACGCAGAGCCAGAAGCTTTGAAGCAGCGAACATGGACTGGTGTGAAAAATTATGTGCGGAACAGGATCACGACTCTTAAAAGAAAGGGTGGTTTGTAGGGAGCCATCAACACTTCAACACTTTGCATATTATGCTCTTTTTGTAAGAAATTGAGCTTAATTAAAAGAAATGAGGATAAAGGTGTAGAAATATTCTGAGGATGGAATGAAACAGAATATAAAGTGAAAAGTTAGAGTATAAGAAAGCTAATGAAGAAGTAGAGGATAGTAATATAGTCTAATTTCATTTATTCAGTTTTCTTTGTTCAGTTGCAATGAAGTTGGATGGAATGTCATGTTAAACTTTTTGATATTTCTGTTATAGAGGGAGGAGAGAATGTAAAGATGATAAAGTGAAGAGTGATTAGCTGTGTTGGACATGGGCTGTGGCTGGATGTAACCGATCGGTGAGAGTTGCCGTGTGGAGGCGGGAGGAGCTGAAAACTGAGACGTGAGTTTGACACTTTCTGCTTCCCGTAGTGACGCTTGCGCTGTGTTTGCATACTTTACCACAGCTGAAGTGGAATAAATGCATTATTTGCCAAATACACCGATATTTCAGAGACATTTTGATTCAATACATGTACTGCTTAATACAGCGTCTGTTTGTACAAGAATATAGTTCAACATAAGCCTAAATCCCAATGAAGTGGGGTCTACATTGTATCAGTTTTATTTTGATAACCATGACAATATAACATCGCGACTACATGAAAAGAGCTTTCACTGTTATAAAAAACAGATTTGTGCGGTGGATTCGGCAAATCGTGGATCAGTTGTGTCGTCATCAGAGCTCGTGAGTCGCTCTGGAGAAAGTGCTCTGGCTGAGTCCTGCTCTCGAATCGCTCTCGCCGTACTCTGAGACCATACGTCACAGTCACGGGGCGTCGCTGTCTGAAGCCGTACACAAGCTCTAACCGTCATGCACTGCTCAAGTCAGCCGTCTGTGCAGCGCTGTCCAACAAGTTCAACAAGCATAAAGCTCTCCTCCCTCTTTACATCATCTTTATATTCTCCTCCCTCTTTACATCCCCTTTACATTCTCCTCCCTCTTTACATCTGTAAAGTAAAGGGGATGTAAAGAGAAGGAGTGAATGTAAAGAGGAGAGAATGTAAAGAGGATGTAAAGAGGGAGGAGAGAATGTAAAGAGGATGTAAAGAGGGAGGAGAGAATGTAAAGAGGATGTAAAGAGGGAGGAGAGAATGTAAAGGGGATGTAAAGAGGGAGGAGAGAATGTAAAGGGGGTGTAAAGAGGGAGGAGAGAATGTAAAGAGGAGAGAATGTAAAGAGGATGTAAAGAGGGAGGAGAGAATGTAAAGAGGGAGGAGAGAATGTAAAGGGGATGTAAAGAGGAGGAGTGAATGTAAAGAGAGAATGTAAAGAGGATGTAAAGAGGGAGGAGAGAATGTAAAGAGGATGTAAAGAGGGAGGAGAGAATGTAAAGAGGATGTAAAGAGGGAGGAGAGAATGTAAAGGGGGTGTAAAGAGGAGGAGTGAATGTAAAGAGGAGAGAATGTAAAGAGGATGTAAAGAGGGAGGAGAGAATGTAAAGAGGATGTAAAGAGGGAGGAGAGAATGTAAAGAGGATGTAAAGAGGGAGGAGAGAATGTAAAGGGGATGTAAAGAGGGAGGAGAGAATGTAAAGGGGGTGTAAAGAGGGAGGAGAGAATGTAAAGAGGGAGGAGAGAATGTAAAGGGAATGTAAAGAGGGAGGAGATAATGTAAAGGATGTAAAGAGGGAGGAGAGAATGTAAAGGGAATGTAAAGAGGGAGGAGATAATGTAAAGGATGTAAAGAGGGAGGAGAGAATGTAAAGGGAATGTAAAGAGGGAGGAGATAATGTAAAGGATGTAAAGAGGGAGGAGAGAATGTAAAGGGAATGTAAAGAGGGAGGAGAGAATGTAATGGATGTAAAGAGGGAGGAGAGAATGTAAAGAGGAAGGAGAGAATGTAAAGAGGGAGGAGATAATGTAAAGGATGTAAAGAGGGAGGAGAGAATGTAAAGAGGGAGGAGAGAATGTAAAGAGGGAGGAGATAATGTAAAGGATGTAAAGAGGGAGGAGAGACTGTAAAGAGGGAGGAGAGAATGTAAAGAGCATGTAAAGAGGGAGGAGAGAATGTAAAGGGGATGTAAAGAGGGAGGAGAGAATGTAAAGAGGGAGGAGAGAAGAGAATGTAAAGAGGGAGGAGAGAATGTAAAGGGGATGTAAAGAGGGAGGAGAGAATGTAAAGAGGGAGGAGAGAATGTAAAGGGGATGTAAAGAGGGAGGAGAGAATGTAAAGAGGGAGGAGAGAATGTAAAGGATGTAAAGAGGGAGGAGAGAATGTAAAGGATGTAAAGAGGGAGGAGAGAATGTAAAGGATGTAAAGAGGGAGGAGAGAATGTAAAGGGGATGTAAAGAGGGAGGAGAGAATGTAAAGAGGGAGAAGAGAATGTAAAGAGGGAGGAGAGAATGTAAAGAGGGAGGAGATAATGTAAAGGGGATGTAAAGAGGGAGGAGAGAATGTAAAGGGGATGTAAAGAGGGAGGAGAGAATGTAAAGAGGGAGGAGAGATTGTAAAGAGGGAGGAGAGAATGTAAAGGATGTAAAGAGGGAGGAGAGAATGTAAAGAGGGAGGAGAGAATGTAAAGAGGATGTAAAGAGGGAGGAGAGAATGTAAAGAGGATGTAAAGAGGGAGGAGAGGATGTGAAGAGGGAGGAGAGAATGTAAAGAGGGAGAAGAGAATGTAAAGAGGGAGGAGAGAATGTAAAGGGGATGTAAAGAGGGAGGAGAGAATGTAAAGAGGGAGAAGAGGATGTAAAGAGGGATGAGAATGTAAAGGGGATGTAAAGAGGGAGGAGAGAATGTAAAGAGGGAGGAGAGAATGTAAAGAGGGAGGAGAGAATGTAAAGAGGGAGAAGAGAATGTAAAGCGGGAGGAGAGAATGTAAAGAGGGAGGAGATAATATAAAGAGGATGTAAAGAGGGAGGAGAGAATGTAAAGAGGGAGGAGGGAACGTAAAGAGGGAGGAGAGAATGTAAAGAGGATGTAAAGAGGGAGGAGAGAATGTAAAGAGGATGTAAAGAGGGAGGAGAGAATGTAAAGAGGGAGGAGAGAATGTAAAGAGGGAGAAGAGAATGTAAAGAGGGAGGAGAGAATGTAAAGGGGATGTAAAGAGGGAGGAGAGAATGTAAAGAGGGAGGAGAGAATGTAAAGAGGGAGGAGAGAATGTAAAGAGGGAGGAGAGAATGTAAAGAGGGGGGAGAGAATGTAAAGAGGGAGAAGAGAATGTAAAGAGGGAGGAGAGAATGTAAAGAGGGAGGAGATAATGTAAAGAGGATGTAAAGAGGGAGGAGAGAATGAATGTAAAGAGGGAGGAGAGAATGTAAAGAGGGAGGAGAGAATGTAAAGGGGGATGAGAATGTAAAGGGGATGTAAAGAGGGAGGAGAGAATGTAAAGAGGGAGGAGAGAATGTAAAGAGGGAGGAGAGAATGTAAAGAGGGAGGAGAGAATGTAAAGAGGGAGGAGAGAATGTAAAGAGGGAGAAGAGAATGTAAAGAGGGAGGAGAGAATGTAAAGAGGGAGGAGATAATATAAAGAGAATGTAAAGAGGGAGGAGAGAATGTAAAGAGGGAGGAGAGAATATAAAGAGAATGTAAAGAGGGAGGAGAGGATGTAAAGAGGGAGGAGAGAATGTAAAGGGGATGTAAAGAGGGAGGAGAGAATGTAAAGAGGGAGAAGAGGATGTAAAGAGGGATGAGAATGTAAAGGGGATGTAAAGAGGGAGGAGAGAATGTAAAGAGGGAGGAGATAATGTAAAGAGGGAGGAGAGAATGTAAAGAGGGAGGAGAGAATGTAAAGAGGGAGAAGAGAATGTAAAGAGGGAGGAGAGAATATAAAGAGGATGTAAAGAGGGAGGAGAGAATGTAAAGAGGGAGGAGAGAATGTAAAGAGGATGTAAAGAGGGAGGAGAGAATGAATGTAAAGAGGGAGGAGAGAATGTAAAGAGGGAGGAGAGAATGTAAAGAGGGAGGAGAGAATGTAAAGAGGGAGGAGAGAATGTAAAGAGGGAGGAGAGAATGTAAAGAGGGAGAAGAGAATGTAAAGAGGGAGGAGAGAATGTAAAGAGGGAGGAGATAATATAAAGAGGATGTAAAGAGGGAGGAGAGAATTTAAAGAGGGAGGAGAGAATGTAAAGAGGATGTAAAGAGGGAGGAGAGAATGTAAAGAGGGGGGAAAGAATGTAAAGAGGGAGGAGAGAATGTAAAGGGGATGTGAAGAGGGAGGAGAGAATGTAAAGGGGATGTAAAGAGGGAGGAGAGAATGTAAAGGGGATGTGAAGAGGGAGGAGAGAATGTAAAGGGGATGTAAAGAGGGAGGAGAGAATGTAAAAGATGTAAAGAGGGAGGAGAATGTAAAGGGGATGTAAAGAGGGAGGAGAATATAAAGATGATGTAAAGAGGGAGGAGAGCTTTATGCTTGTTGAACTTGTTGGACAGCGCTGCACAGACGGCTGACTTGAGCAGTGCATGACGGTTAGAGCTTGTGTACGGCTTCAGACAGCGACGCCCCGTGACTGTGACGTATGGTCTCAGAGTACGGCGAGAGCGATTCGAGAGCAGGACTCAGCCAGAGCAGTTTCTCCAGAGCGACTCACGAGCTCTGATGACGACACAACTGATCCACGATTTGCCGAATCCACCGCACAAATCTGTTTTTTATAACAGTGAAAGCTCTTTTCATGTAGTCGCGATGTTATATTGTCATGGTTATCAAAATAAAACTGATACAATGTAGACCCCACTTCATTGGGATTTAGGCTTATGTTGAACTATATTCTTGTACAAACAGACGCTGTATTAAGCAGTACATGTATTGAATCAAAATGTCTCTGAAATATCGGTGTATTTGGCAAATAATGCATTTATTCCACTTCAGCTGTGGTAAAGTATGCAAACACAGCGCAAGCGTCACTACGGGAAGCAGAAAGAGTCAAACTCACGTCTCAGTTTTCAGCTCCTCCCGCCTCCACACGGCAACTCTCACCGATCGGTTACATCCAGCCACAGCCCATGTCCAACACAGCTAATGTAAAGGATGAAAGAGGGAGGAGTGAAGGTAAAGAGGGAGAAAATGGGGAGGAGTGAAGGTAAAGAGGATGGAAAAGAGGGAGGAGTGAAGGTAAACAGGTTGAAAAGAGGGAGGAGTGAAGGTAAACAGGTTGAAAAGAGGGAGGAGTAAAGGTAAAGAGGATGGAAAAGAGGGAGGATTGAAGGTAAAGAGGGAGAAAATGGGGGAGGAGTGAAGGTAAAGAGGATGGAAAAGAGGGAGGAGTGAAGGTAAAGAGGGAGAAAAGAGGGAGGAGTGAAGGTAAAGAGGATGGAAAAGAGGGAGGAGTGAAGGTAAAGAGGGAGAAAATGGGGGAGGAGTGAAGGTAAAGAGGATGGAAAAGAGGGAGGAGTGAAGGTAAAGAGGGAGAAAAGAGGGAGGAGTGAAGGTAAAGAGGATGGAAAAGAGGGAGGAGTGAAGGTAAAGAGGGAGAAAATGGGGGAGGAGTGAAGGTAAAGAGGATGGAAAAGAGGGAGGAGTGAAGGTAAAGAGGGAGAAAATGGGGAGGAGTGAAGGTAAAGAGGATGGAAAAGAGGGAGGAGTGAAGGTAAAGAGGTTGAAAAGAGGGAGGAGTGAAGGTAAAGAGGGAGGAGTGAAGGTAAAGGAGGAGGTAGAGATTTTGATGGGTGGATGGAGGAAATATCGAGGATGGTTGTGCACTGAGAATCATTCCCACCTCCAAGTTAATTGATTTTTCATTGTTCTTTTTTTTTTTTTTTATGTTTTTGAATTTCTGTCATTAACTGCAATGTGTACTTTCAACACAATGTGTTCAAGACTGTTAATATTAAAGAGTCATTTAATTGGAGTGTGTGTCACTCGAGTCCCCAAAGAGTCATTTAATCGGAGTGTGTGTGTCTCTCAAGTCCCCAAAGAGTCATTTACTTGGAGTGTGTGTCTCTCAAGTCCCGAAAGAGTCATTTAATCGGAGTGTGTGTGTCTCTCAAGTCCCCAAAGAGTCATTTAATCGGAGTGTGTGTGTCTCTCAAGTCCCCAAAGAGTCATTTAATCGGAGTGTGTGTGTGTGTGTGTGTGTCTCTCAAGTCCCCAAAGAGTCATTTAATCGGAGTGTGTGTGTCTCTCAAGTCCCCAAAGAATCATTTAATCAGAGTGTGTGTGTGTGTCTCTCAAGTCCCCAAAGAGTCATTTAATCGGAGTGTGTGTGTGTGTCTCTCAAGTCCCCAAAGAGTCATTTAATCGGAGTGTGTGTGTCTCTCAAGTCCCCAAAGAGTCATTTAATCGGAGTGTGTGTGTGTCTCTCAAGTCCCCAAAGAGTCATTTAATCGGAGTGTGTGTGTCTCTCAAGTCCCCAAAGAGTCATTTAATCGGAGTGTGTGTGTGTCTCTCAAGTCCCCAAAGAATCATTTAATCGGAGTGTGTGTGTCTCTCAAGTCCCCAAAGAGTCATTTAATCGGAGTGTGTGTGTCTCTCAAGTCCCCAAAGAGTCATTTAATCGGAGTGTGTGTGTCTCTCAAGTCCCCAAAGAGTCATTTAATCGGAGTGTGTGTGTGTCTATCAAGTCCCCAAAGAGTCATTTAATTGAAGTGTGTGTTTTTTTTGTTTGTTTTTTGGACAATTACTACACTTTACAGAAGAACATGACTAATGTGTTAAAGCCCCAGTGAGTTAGCCTGGCTCCGCCCTCCTACGCACTTCCGCTCAATTTTATTTTCCTTCAGTACTACGTCTGGGATTGTGCTGTAGACTTTGGTTTCCAGAAATAATTTTTTTACCGGTCCAATCAGCGAACAGAGGGAGTGGCTGAGAACGATGACGTTGATGTAGCGCGTCAGTTTGAGTTGGAGTTCAGTAATGGCAGCGGAGAAAGACGTGAGAAAATCTATTCGGTCCGTTGTTGCAAAACTGCCGAATATCCAGAAGTTAAAGCCGGAGCAAGATCAATGTTTGCTAAGTGTTGTTGGTGGCCATGATGTTGTGGCCCTCCTCCCCAAGGGGTTCGGGAAAAGTTTAATTTTCCAGCTCACTCCGCTAGTGGTGAATGAGTTAGCTAAGGCGAACGATAGGATGCAAAGCCGATAGTTGTTGTCGTCTCCTCTTGTTGCACTAATGGAGGACCAAGTGAGGGAGGCAGAAAGGTTAGGAGTTGGTGCTGGGCAGCTCGGCGTGCACGATGATCACTGTACAGCATTTGCGGCAGATCCGAAACGACCGCAGCGGCGTATTGTTAATGATTACACCCAGCTTCGACAGTTGACTGAATACATCACTGTCCTTAGTGTCAAATAAACATTTAGAATTTAGAATTGTTCCTTGAACTCTTAAATTCGATGAACAAAACATGCAGCTCTCGTTGACAGACATCTTATTCTAAACATAATCCTCTGATCATTCGGACTTGTTTTTTTATTGCTTAAAACAATACACAAGTAATAACAGAAAACATAATACAAAAACAAACAAAAAATAATAATAAAAACAAAACAAAAATAAAACAGTAGGAGGATAATATAAAATAAACATGAACAAGTTAAGAGAATTACATGACACTGAAAAAGGAAAATAATTACAAACAGTTAATGTTTTTAAGGCTTTTTTTGTTCTCAGACAACTTAATTGAAAAGAGGTATTTTTAAAATTCTTTCACAAATATAAGAAAGAGAGGTTTAGCATTTAGATATTTAGATTTATGAATATGGAATTCGGACTTGTTGTTTCCAGCCGGTTACGGCGCATGACATACGTCACGACCACACGTTAGCGATTGGCTATGGCAGATCCTGAGTGACGCTGGGCAGATCCAATAGTTTTGAACTTTAACAGAGAACCCGCCTACAAGGAAGTAAACGTTTCTCAATGGAGCGAGGCCAGACTCTCTGTACAAATGAAATGTACGAGAGTCTGGTAGAACCAGGCTACCAGTGAGTAGCCAAAGACTCAAGATGTTTTTGTGATAATGATTATTTTGCAGTCGATGCTAAATTAACTAGAGGGATGCAGGCCGTGGTCTTAGAAAAACTATTTAGGCTATATATATATATATTAGTTTGCGTGCCGTGTGCTCGGCTGCTTGCTGTGTTGTGATCGTAATTATACGATCACGCGAGAGAGAAAGTAGATGTGTGCAGTTTCAGCCGTCCTCCTCTGATTGTGATGTGATCGAAATAACAAACAAAACAATTTTGTAAAATGATATATGAATCATTTTTATTTTATCATATATCATTTTACAAAACTTTTTTGTGCATGTGCTCCCGCACACACAATTTCAGTCACAACACGCAGTCAGAGGATGCGCTGAAACATCAGCTCGCGATGCTGTTCCCTTCATTCATAACTCGGACTGAGAAGGATAGGCTATATTTGTGTAAATAGTTGTGCAACTGCGCAAACTTTATGAAGTTTAATGTTTGGGTTCCAGGGGAATTTATGACTGTTTCACCTTTTCAACCTCATCAAAGTTTCGTAATTAGTAAGTTCTGTGCTTTTTCTCTTTTTTTTCTTGTGTGCTGACTGATGAGGGGCCGATGTGCCTTGGTGAAACGGTGTTTGTACATGTAGCTTATTTTTTTAATTATCGTGGCAAGCAATCATAAAATACAGCATATTGCACAAAAAAAAAGCAATTTACTGAGAAACGGACCTCGGGTTTGGGTCGGGCTCAGGCTTAAAATATAACCGTAATGTTCGGGTCAGGTTAAATGATTTCGGGTACGGGCCGGGTTTGGGCTTAAGTTTAAAGCCTGTGCTGACCTCTACTTCAGGCACATAACTTGTAAAATTTCAGCAATTATTAAATGACTTCTGTAGAGCTGTTTTACAGTTGAAATAGAATTGAGCTGAATAATGACACTATTGTCTTCAGTTCCATCTTTGGTTCTCTCTGATAGTCAATCAATCAAATACAGTCAAATGAATAATATTTCTGAATGTTAATTGTCATTCCCCAACTGAGCAGTGAAGGACACTTCATCTCAAGCTACAAATCAGACAAAAATGTTGGCTACCCATTTTCTGTGATCTTGACGAAATAAAAATAAAAATAAAAAACTGTTTACTCACTAAATATATACCATCTCAACAAAGTCCTGATATTATACCTTTACCAGAATCTGTGTATCACCATGGTCCTCAAAGTATGACTTAACCAGAGTCTGTGTATCACCATGGTCCTCAAAGTATGACTTGATCAGAGTTTGTGTTTAATGTCCCCAAAATGGACATAAAAAATACTGTCCCTAAAGTGAAGGCAAAATGTCAGGTCTTTAAGGAAGACTTTTATTAATAAAATCAAGTGATAAGTGTGATGACAGCTTCTCCAGAAGTGCAGTCATGTCTTTCTTTTGTCTCTAGACCCTTCAGAAAGGGGTGTCCCTAAAGGTAGGGTTCCCAGTCATACGTCCTCACATTGTGGTTAAGTAGGTATGTGTGTGTGTGTGTGTGTGTGTGTGTGTGTGTGTGTGTGTGTGTGTGAGTTTCATCAGTCAGGTGTATCTGCCACAAAACCAATAAAGATATCAATTAATGTCAATTCATGAAACATTAATTCAACTAAATACAATGAATATAACAAAAATAACTTATATAAATGTACATGTATATATGTAGTTATTTTTCAGAGCAAGGAACTAAAGATTTTGCTACAAAAACACATAAACTATAAATACTTTATTACAATTTAAATATAAAAGTTAATTTATTAAAATAAATCTGAAAGATAGATATATAGATCTATCTGTAAGAGCTGAGCTATTACCACACTCCTAAAAAAAAACATTATTTTTTTAACAAGTATTGTTTATTTTTGTTAGTTATACTTCAATGCCGGTAAATCGGTATTCTAATCTTTCCAAATGTAAATCACCTTTCCATCTTGCCATATTTTCAGGGGCCAGATCTTGTCTTTGTTTATGAGTGAGTGACTGCCATTGTGTGCTAATAGCTACTTTAAATAGCACCAATTAGCCAGAAGCCTGAGATGTTCAATCACTCTGAGGCTATTAGCCTGTAATCAGGTGCTGTTCAGGACCCGGCGTGTTCTGCTCCCTCGCTCCCTCGCTCCATCTCTCCCTGTCCATTTCTCTCTGTGGGGGGTCAAGGAAGCTGGAGGAGAGGGAATCAAGCCCCTTGATGACCATAAAATGAAGACTAAATGTTCATGGTTGAGAGGAAAATCGTATAGGACTAGATTGTGTTTTTAGTCTTGATAGGCTGCTTTAATGCAAAAGGGGGTGCTAACTGTTTAAATGACTGGTCAAATTGCGGGTACCAAAAATGGGAGGCACTGATGTCTAGATATAATGCTGTATTTACAACCAAATAAAGTTTGGACACACCATGCTTTTAATATTTATTATTACTGTTTGCCATTTAGAATAGCAGTATATCTATCAAACTATTGTTTACAGCCTTGAAAGCTCTGGACATTTTCCTTCTCTTCAAGATGTTCATGCTGAGATGCTTGTTAAACAGCTTTTGTAAATAGTTCCAACGTTTGCTTCATTATCTTTTTTAAAAATAAGCAAATAATTAAACATTACAAAATAATCACTTTCATAATATACAAACTGTAATTTAGTGAAACCTTTTAAAATGATGGCAAATCTTATTTTTTTATCAGCCATTTTTTCATCATTCTGATTTCATGCACAAGAAATAATTATGGTGACTGTGCTGCCTTTTTTTTACAATACTTTTTTAAGGATTCATAGTAAGTTGAAAAATATAATTTATTTGAAATATAAATATTTTTTAACATTATAAATGATAATTAAATGCATCTTTGCTGAATAAAAGTATATGTCTTTTAAAAAATTATAGATAGATAGATAGATAGATAGATAGATAGATAGATAGATAGATAGATAGATAGATAGATAGATAGATAGATAGATAGATAGATAGATAGATAGATAGATAGATAGATAGATAGATAGATAGATCATGTTATATCGGAAAAAACATTTAAGCTTTTAGATGTAATATTTTTTAAGATCATGAGCAACATCAATCCAGTCGAGCGTGTCCGAACGTTAATTACATAAAGAATCTTAAAAATATTGATCTTATATCTATTACTGTCCAAACTGGCCTGCTGTTTTTCAAATAATGACTTTTATTATTGAATACAGTTTGAAACAGACAGATGCGCACACACACACATTTACCCACACGCGCACACACAATGTCATACTGTCTCACACCTGTTCAAACAATCCCGACTTTACAACAGAAGCCCAAGCTGCTTGTTTTGATAATAACACTGTTGGCCGAAAACATTTCCAGACCACTGATCCTTGTTTGACTGCTGCTCTGTTGAGTTTGACCAACGCTACACGGAGGCCTTTTCTTATCAAACAGGATGTGATCATTTTCCACAGTTCCCTCTTCACTGCTTAGAGCCAGACAAGACGCCACCAATCAAACAAACAGAGCAATGCAGACTTATAAACACGCTTTCCCACTTGCTGGTGGAAAACGATTATGGAAAGTACTATGACGATCAAAATGATTACTGTTTAAGTGGAAAAAAAAGGAAGCGAGCAATGTTGTGATGTTTTCACAAAATATTCCGGAATATTAATTGAATTAATCTGTTTAATTGACTAGAATCAGCTGATCACAGACCAGATGATTGACAGCTCGGGGAGGAGTGCCTGTTTCCATTGTGTTGGTACTTTGTGCTACACCTGAACAACATTGCAGTAAGTTGAATTTGTGTGTAGTAGCAACACAGGTGCATTTTGTACCTGCTGGGAATGAGGGGCCCTCAGGAGCCTCTATTAGTGTGCGCGGTATAGCATATTCCCTTGCTCTTTTGGAATTTTTCATTTGGGTGAGGCTGAAATAGCTGAGAACCACAAAACCTGAGAATCTGAGAACATGTGACGCTGTGACCCCCAGAGCATGCTGGGAGACGCTGCAAATCTGCAGGCGGTATCTACAGCATCCCACGGACATCTCCGGGCTCCGTTGTTTTTAACCTTGAGAGGGATAAAGAGAGAAAAGGGGGATTTGCTCACCGTGCAAAAAACGCTTGAGGTTTTCTTTTGTCGGAATTGATTTTACTATGCAAACAATGTTAGCAGAGATAAAAACGTAGAATAACCTGCAGAATCTGCATATTTGGTTGAACTGTCTTATTGTTTTTTTGCATAATCTACTCTAGAATAAATCAGTCCATTAGGGGGCACAATCAGAGAAGAGACTGCAGGCTCGAGCGTAAGAGTCCACAGATAAACAATGAACAATGCAATAAAAGGGAAAAAAAATCTGGTTTCATTTTTATTAAAGATTTTCAATGTAATTCTCTCTGGTTGGAATATTCAAATAAAAAGATGAGCTGGTATTGTTTTTCTATTGCAGTTTTTCTAAACTGACAAAATAGTCAGATCATTTTATCTCTAATATAATATTAGACATTAGAGCATAATATTTTTGTCAATTTATCACCATGTTTTTTGGGGATTCCTGTGAGTATCCGTGTTCTAACAGTGAAGGCCGCCATACAGTACCTTAAGTGATGTCTGAAGTCTAAAAAAAATTTGAATCTTTTTGTTTGCAAGCAAGAAATAACAAACAACAGAACACCAGATCCAGGACAGAGAGAGAAAAAGCCGAAATAAATGACAGTCTTGTTGAAGACATTTTTCATTCCCTCAAAGATGATCTATTTTATCCACTGTGGTTACATTATGAATACAATCACATGAACTGAGACTTTAAGTGATACGCTAAGGGGAAAAAAGGTAACCTAAAAATGTGCTTCATCTAAATTAATTGATTTTAACCCAATAAAAAAAAAAATGCTATTTAAAATTACCGAATTAACCGAAATATATTAGGTTACACCAACTCATTTAAAACAAAGATCAGGTAGAAATATCTCTTTACCGTAACAATTGCAGGTTACTATACTTTTTACGATGTATAAAACTATTTTAAAAATAATGTTTCCGTTGGCAAAAAGGGCCAACTTGAATTAGAAATGAAAAGGTTCTCAAAAGATCACACATAAAGCAGCAATTTGAGATGTTCACCTAATGGAATAATAGTAGAACAGGACAATATCTGCACACATTTAGGCCTGAATTATGCATGCTATGAAATTATTTTCCATTGTGTACAATTTGTATTCAAAACAGGGTTTTGTAAATGCCTTTCTCTTATGCGTGAGTTATTGTTTAGAAATGTTTTCATTTCAAATAATGTATTCTATAAATTGGAATATAATAACATCCCATGCCTTCAGCAAAGCAGCGCTAAAGTGATGTTAACTGATTTAAATGAAACAGTTTCTACCACAGGAATCCAATAACAGTTTAATGTATGCTTTTAGTAATTGCGGCTCACAGCTGATTTAATGCACAGAAAACCGAGCACAAGCAAATCCGTTTATGATGTGAGACCTTTATTAGCAGAACATCATGTAATCATTCACTACACTTATGTGAAAACACAATATTTACAGAACGAAACATTTTCGATAAAAAATATTTTAGAATAATTACAATCAGCTGGTTGAACATATATTCTCTTACACGTACATTTATAGAACATCCTCGTTGTTATGTACAGCATTATTTAAGTCAACACTTATCGTAGTTCTTTACAATATTAAACAGCAGGGAAATCCCTGTTCAGCACAAATCACCTGACGATAGATGTCAGATGTTTACATTTTCATTTTGAGTCATAAAGCTTTACAGTCTGATGGTTTTAGTAAAATTAGATGCAGGTTTTTTCTTCTTTTCTTTTTTAAATCTGAGGTGTCTTGTTCAAATTAAAATTTCAGTGGTGTGAAAGGGAGGGAGAGGGGGGTGGGGGGACTCTCTGTCCAAATTCAGCATTTCCCCCCCTGAGAGAGAACAGAATGGGCACAGGAGAAATCTGGCTGGCTTCACCGCATCTTTGACAGCTGACGTTAAAATGTTTACATATTATGATTTAGTAGCTATTAGTTTCAGTGCTGCTCCCCTGCGATTGGGCCTGGTGTGTGTTGGATTCCCTGGTGAAGCTGGGCTTGGCTTTGGATGGGTTCAGTGCACACCTGTGAGAGAGGAATGAATAGAAGGGGTGTGTGAACTGTGTGCTCCAGACTGACTGGCGCCACCGACAAAACAGAGGGCATGCTTGATCAACAACCCAAAACAAACCAGGTCAAACAACAAGCGCAGTGCTACACGGGGCCCGGACCGCTAACCTCACACACACACACACACACACACACACACACACACACACACACACACACACACACACACACACACACACACACACACACACACACACACACACACACACACACACACACACACACACACACACACACACACACACACACACACATATGCACCCGCTCCAACACACAGCTGCAGGCCAAACGTCCCTGACGCTTCAGTCTGAAGCTACCAACAAACCCCCCTGTTAGCAAGACCACCACAAGATGGACAGATATTGCGTAACGTACAGCTGGGTTCGAGCGGCTGCCAGAGTTACAGTCCAGACAGACTGTCACAAAAAACAGCATTCATACTAACAGGAATATTATGGTAATAACTTCCATCTATGAGGTTTTTACTGTCATGACTCTATTAATAATGGCCATTGCAGCTGCGTTAGAAGTCTGTTACCCAATTATCCTGACAGTTCAGCCCTGTTCTTTAGCTGTGGATTCTGGGTAATGAAAAGCATTTTTGTGGCTGTTCCCGCTGCTGCATTCATGTGTCCAAGCTTGCCTGAAATAGTCTTAATGCGGGACGATTCAAATACTTGGTGTATTTTAATGCAGGCGCTTTGTTGCATCAAAAAGAAAGTGTCAAAATAGCAACTGATTTAGCAACAAAAATGTGGAAATATTTTGACAACAAAATTCTACATTTGAAATTATTTTGTTTAAAAAAAAAAATGGTAATGATATAATTAGTGTAAATTCAGGAGTCCTGTTTTAAAAGTAAAGGAACGTGTGATAATGATGGGAAATCATAAAAATAAATACAAGGTATATTCATGATTTGAAAACCAAATGCAGGACTACGAATAGAACCGATTCTCTTTAGACCCAGTGAGAATTCCCTAGTGTATCGGAAGAATTATTATACGTAACCACACATGAGACGTGAAATGAGCCCCTTTGAGAATATTTCATATTGAACTTTTATGTACTCACCGGTGTGCAACATTTCAGCGACACAAAATCGAGTCCTCCTTATTGACACCCGTCGTCCTCTGAAAGCAAAGGAAACAGGTGCGTTCATTCTTACTGCGGATAATGGTGAGGTGACATGAGGGCCACAATAACCATCAGTAAGCTATTGTACATGGAGTCAATTAAAATGATAATGATCATAGAGGAGATCATATATCATAAATATACATATATTTACACACACATGCAAAGATTTAGATGTAATACAATATGCATACATATCTCTAAGATGATATATATTATACATGAAGGCTATAAATAAGATTAGATAGATGAACAAAATTGAACACTAAAAAGACATTCAATTGTTTTACCATTTTGGCAAAGAACAAGGAAACAGGCCTCCAGCAGTCTGGTCTACAGCATCTTATGTGGTTTGGTGCAGTTAGAAACACACTATTGTCACTTCCGTGCGTAATGAGGCTACCGAGCCTTTATCAGTGCCTTTATTGCCATTATCAGCACAGTCTTTAAGTAAATGTTTCGGGTCCTGCTTACCTGCTCTGTGTTGATCTGTGTGAGAGGGGTCCGTGTGGAGGCGGGTGGGCTCGTCTGTTTTAGGAGAGACGGGTGCGTCTCCAACGCCAGCTGCAGGTCCAGGATATAGTCAATGACATGCTGGAGGATCTCCACTTTACTGACTTTCTTATCCTGCGGAATAGTGGGCACCAGGCGCTTGAGTCGGCTGTAGCAGTCGTTCATGTCGTACTGCAGACAAAAAAGATCCTCCTCTTCCATTTTGCATCGGCTGCGCTCCGTCAAATAACGCAAGGGGAGCTGACTGCAGCCAGAAGAAACCTTGTGAGGGCGAACCGGTGCGCTGGCCTTCATTTTAATAAATAAAACCACAAAGAGCTAAACGAGAAAGGGGAACGAAAACAACAAACGTGCGCGGGACGCAACAAGAGGTTTCGTGTAAAAACGCAATTTAGTGCACGCAAGAAAAGAAGAGCAGTTCTATCCTGACCACATCTCCTCTCCGAGTGTGAACGCACTGTGTGAGACAGCGGAGGAGTTGAGGCTGGTCATATATAGAGGAAAAGGGGAGGCGCCACCCGCTCGAGCTTTGACAGTCACTGCGCGAGGAGAAACCGGTCAGTCACGAGCTCCCGTGATGATGGAGCAGCGCGCGACCTGTAACTGCGGAGGGGCTCGAGCGCACATAAGAGGCTGCTGAGTGAAACCTGTGTGTGTGTGTGTGTGTGTGTGTGGGTGTGGGTGTGTCCGCGTGTGGATTTATGTATGTGTGTTTCCAAAACAGAGATAATGAAAAAGATACAAAAAATGTTTCTTCGCTGATAATGAACAAACATAATTTCATTGTTTGCCTACATGGTGCTTTTAAACTACCGGGGCAAGTTGTCATAATGGGAATTTTCACAGAGGTAATATCCCAGTAACTCGTTTTTCTAATCAAAAATCTAATTATGAAAATGATCCATAAAAGTGGTTTTGTAGGCTTATGTTGATTTCATCCACCTAGTTCAAAACCCCCTTAAATTATTGTAAGGCTAATTATTGTGGATTCAGTTCCTCAAGTTAAAATGTTATATAGCTTTTGAACTAAACAAGTGAACACATTTAAACTTTACTATTCAATCAAGGGGCAACTATAAGCAGATTTGAACTGAAATTGCTAACACTTTACAACAATAGGATAACACTTTACAATTAGTTAACATTTAGTAATGCATTAACTAACATTAACAATCTTTGTTAACTTTAATACAAATACAAACTGTTCATTCTTAGTTCATGTTAGTGCAGGTCCATTAACATATTTACAGATACTATTTATTTGTAAGCTGTAAGGACCATTGAAAAACTGAAACAATTTGGTGAAGTGATATGGAAATATAATATAGTCAAGACCTGCCTGGAACTACTTTAGCAGTGTGTTGAAAATAACTGCACACCTAATGTTCATTAACCAATCAGAATCAAGCATTCAACAGCCCAGAAGTATACATTTATAATTGAACATACAGTAATGGCCTGTTGACAACTATTATAAAGTGTTGCCATAAAAAAAATTATTATTATTAACATGATTGGAAGTATGGAAGCTATGCCAATGAACTGAAAAATCTCTCTAATTACAGTAGGAAAGCAATTTTGTAAAACATTTTGTTTAAAACATACAAAAAGGAATCAGTCAATATTCATTTGCAAAATTCTTGTGAAGCGATCAAACACTTCACTTCACATTGAAGCACTGAAAGAGCAGGATGTTGTTGATGTTTATGACAACATCCAGTTGCTCATAAAGGCTATGATTGGTCATGGAGTCATGAACATTAACATATTCTAGGCATCGTTCTTTCAAGAATTCTCCAGAAGAGGTTTTTGTTTATGTAGAGTGAATGAATCACCATTTAGCCTAACTCATTTCATTCGTTTTGTGTGCCAGCCTTGCCACAGTGCAGAGCCATATTCCCATAGTCTTTATCGTAGATTCATGGGTCTCGCACTACAGACGGACCGGCGCCGTGATGTCACTTATTCACAGCAGCCCACTTTCAAATAGTCTCACATCTGTGGCAAGTTGCCAAGGCGATGGAGATGCTTCCCCCGCTGGTGGCAACAAGTTAGAATCCGCTTTCCCTTTCCTCTCACTTTGATGCATGGAATCGTGTGGCGTTCTGCCTGGCTAGAATTTGTATGTGTGTGATATGTATTAGGTAATCATGAGTCTTTGTCATGAAAAATTCTACTTGCCTTCTGCAGGTGGGTTGGCCAAACACCCTGCAGCTTAGCAGGTGCAAAGAGTTTGCAAATAGCGCTATCCGTCATGTTCTGAAAAGGGGTCCTCAAAACGGAGCGCTGCCGTCCTCCTTTGAAAACAAAACCACTTACGATGCATAAAGCTCTGCAATTAGCACATCACAACAAAAATCCTCGGCATTCTATTCTTGTTTAGTCAGAACTTGCTTTGGTTGGTAATACTTCATTTAAAAGGCAACGTGCAGTGCCATTACAGGAATGTTTGTCACATCACACATCCAACTCAGGGCTGAGAGGCTTTAAATAGATCATTATATTCAGCAATCAGTTTGATTACAAACAAAAACATAGATTAAGAATGAAAATAAGTGATTTTATAATACATAAATACAGTACATTACAATATTTTCTATTATTCTCCATCTCTCTCTCTCTCTCTCTCTCTCTCTCTCTCTCTCTCTCTCTCTCTCTCTCTCTCTCTCTCTCTCTCTCTCTCTCTCTCTCTCTCTCTCTCTCTTTATCTACACACACACACACACACACACACACACACATATATATACACTCACCTGGATTATTAGGAACACCATACTAATACTGTGTTTGACCCCCTTTCGCCTTCAGAACTGCCTTAATTCTACGTGGCATTAATTCAACAAGGTGCTGAAAGCATTCTTTAGAAATGTTGGCCCATATTGATATGATAGCATCTTGCAGTTGATGGAGATTTGTGGGATGCACATCCAGGGCACGAAGCTCCCGTTCCACCACATCCCAAAGATGCTTTATTGGGTTGAGATCTGGTGACTGTGGGGGCCATTTTAGTACAGTGAACTCATTGTCATGTTCAAGAAACCAATTTGAAATGATTCGAGCTTTGTGACATGGTGCATTATCCTGCTGGAAGTAGCCATCAGAGGACGGGTACATGGTGGCCATAAAGGGATGGACATGGTCAGAAACAATGCTCAGGTAGGCCGTGGCATTTAAACGATGCCCAATTGGCACTAAGGGGCCTAAAGTGTGCCAAGAAAACATCCCCCACACCATTACACCACCACCACCAGCCTGCACAGTGGTAACAAGGCATGATGGATCCATGTTCTCATTCTGTTTACGCCAAATTCTGACTCTACCATCTGAATGTCTCAACAGAAATCGAGACTCATCAGACCAGGCAACATTTTTCCAGTCTTCAACTGTCCAATTTTGGTGAGCTCTTGCAAATTGTAGCCTCTTTTTCCTATTTGTAGTGGAGATGAGTGGTACCCGGTGGGGTCTTCTGCTGTTGTAGCCCATCCGCCTCAAGGTTGTGCGTGTTGTGTCTTCACAAATGCTTTGCTGCATACCTCGGTTGTAACGAGTGGTTATTTCAGTCAAAGTTGCTCTTCTTTCAGCTTGAATCAGTCGGCCCATTCTCCTCTGACCTCTAGCATCAACAAGGCATTTTCGCCCACAGGACTGCCGCATACTGGATGTTTTTCCCTTTTCACACCATTCTTTGTAAACCCTAGAAATGGTTGTGCGTGAAAATCCCAATAACTGAGCAGATTGTGAAATACTCAAAATTGCTTAAATCACCTTTCTTTCCCATTCTGAAAATTCAGTTTTGAGTTCAGGAGATTGTCTTGACCAGGACCACACCCCTAAATGCATTGAAGCAACTGCCATGTGATTGGTTGATTAGATAATTGCATTAATGAAAAATTTAACAGGTGTTCTAATAATCCTTTAGGTGAATGTGTATATATATATATATATATATATATATATATATATATATATATATATATAATAATAATATACATAATTATAGCCTAATATACATATTTGCAGCTTATTAATATTTGAAAAACTTTTTTCCACCAAATTAAAGTCATGTGGTTTTACCAACATTAAATAGGAAATGACATCACAGAGATGACCCCTCTAGACCCTCATGACTGTGTGTCACGGTTAGTCTTTTACAATTTCACATAATTTGTCCTTTTGATGACAAAGAAAAATTAGGGTAACACTTTAGAATACTGTTCCTTTATTAATGAATTTACTACAAAGGAACAAATGAGTAATGCAATATTAACATTCGAGTAACTACTATTAACAAGAAACTCTGATTAACGAATTGGTAGCGCTCAGTTGAATGTGGTTATGACCACCATTAGCTAATCAGTAACAACTGTTTTTTTCATACCTCCCGGAGAACTACAAAGAACTACTGGTTTACAGTTGTTAATACGTAGGTATTAATACTTTCAAAGACACAAAGCTTGCTTTTTTTGTTCATTTGGATAGATGCTGAAACGTATAGTATGGATGTATCTGCAACATTTAAACTTAGCATTATTATGTTTTTACAGCTACAAAACGTTAAATATTTACAAATCTTTTGTATCATAAAGATATCTGTATAATTTCCCTTTTACCATTTTATAGATAAATGTAAGATCCCTTAACCCTACTTCCAAACCCTAAACATACCCATTTTATACAGAATATAAGATATAAAAGATATTTTGAGCCGCTAGACCTACTCCTACCCCTAAACCTACAGCCATTTCTTAAAACTACGTAAAGTTATGAAAAAAACACAATAGACAGACAAGTGTAATCACAATAATTTATTTATTGTGAAAATGTCAAAAGCGGTACCAAAAGTGATTCACATGACGATGTGTTGCAGTCGCAGTCCTCTCTGGTGGTATATAATAGTTTTGTATGAGGTACAGAATAGAATTTAAAGTCCCTCTGCAATAATTTGATCCCTTAAAACTCATCTTTGATCACTAAAATGACTAAAATTTTCCTTTAGAAAAAAATTCTTTTTGCCTTAATAGCTTGAATGTAACTCTACACCCATGCCTCATTTAGTATACGCGTTTCTATGAATATGCAAATTAACCCCGCCTCCACGCACTCACACGAGCTCAGAGATCCCCTTGTTGATGATCACACGTTGACGTGATTGGTTACAAAGTAGTTTGTGACGTCAGAAACACCAGCGATTTCAAACCTCGTTTTTGAGACTGTCTTTGGTTCACTGCAGTTTTAAGGAGAAAATACTCAGCAATGATTTTGACATATGAATTTGTACTCCGTGAAGGCACGCAATTCCCAATTTCAAATGTACATCAAAACAGCATGTCACTATCTTTGACGAAGCAACCAAGAGCCAATGAGCGTTTGATATCACTGCCGTAAAACATGTCGCAACGCTTCTTGAGGGTGAAGTTTTTGAATTTATGTTTTTGAATTTATGTTGTGTTTTAGTGTATTTTATGGTTCTATTGCCAGTCGCTGTATGGAAGAAACACATTCTATGAGGAGAAAATGCATTTTGTGTCTCACGGCAAACAAACGAATGATAAAAAAATGGTTATGTCATTGATATGAAAATTGAATATAATAGAGTCAAAACATTAATGCCACGATTTTAATATGCATAAATGGGAATAAGTACAAATTTGTACGTCTGTAAAGTTGTTCATACGTAAATAATTTACGTTTTAGTGCTATCAATATGTCGAGTTTATACGTTTCAATGTGTATGAAAATGTAATTTAATGTAGGCCAACATGTGGTAGAACTACATTTTACGTAAAAATACACACATATTCACGTTGACATACTATGTACTTATTATAGTAATCACAATAACTGGGTTATAACTAGGTACTAACCCTGAACCTAACCTTAACGCATGAGGTTACCTTATATTAACCAGTACTTTCTTAGGTAACTACACTGTATAAGTGCATGTACTGTAAAACAAAGTGCAACCAAACTACTATACAGGTTCATAATGAGAGTAAAGCACAATGTATAATTAATTTTAAAGTAAAAATCATGGCAACGTACTAGTAATGATTTAAGTATTAACCAATCCTTCTGAAGGAGTTACTAATTATTTGGAACAGTATTCTAAAGTGAAAAGCATGATTCCTCCCTAGTAATGACTGAATGACTTGTAAGATTTTGACGTTTTTGTAAGGTTTTGGATAGTAATGACTCGTGTTACTACATCCTTTTAAAGGAATTACTGGCCAATTGGAACAGTATTTTAAAGTGAATATCATGGTAACCAAGTAATGACTCAAGTGTTACCAAATCCGTCAGAAGCAATTACTATCCAAAACCTTAAAAACCTCAAGAGCTTACAATGACTTCAGGCATTAGGAACTTATCATGCTTTTCACTTTAGAATACTGTTCCAAATAATTAGTAATTACTTCTGAAGGATTTGGTAATACTTGAGTTATTACTAGTAGGTTACCATGATCTTAACATTAGAATTAATTATACATTCTGCATTATCCACATTAATTATGAACCTGCATAGTTCTTAGTAGTCCTCTGGGAGGTATGAAAAACGATTAGCTAACAGTAAACTACTGCATTCAACAGAGTTCTATTACTTACTAATTCGTTAACTGGAATTTGTTGTTCGTATACTAGAATATTATTCTAGCTATACTAGAATGTTAATATTGCGTTGCTCATTTGTTCCTAGTTATTTATTAATGAAGGAACATTATCCTCAAGTGTTACCAAATGTCATGTGGTGCGACTCTCTAAAAACATAATGATATTTATAAATTAATACTCATGATATTTGTACCTTAAAAAAATATATTTTAAATTGTTGAAAATAATTAATCATTATTGTGGACACTCTAATAAAAAAAAACATTATTACTTTTTACTTGATAGTTACACCACATGACATTTTTAGAGTCATTATATGTAACCCTTTCATGAAAATAGTATGAATGTACTTTTAAAAACACATTCATTCTGAATTAATTCAATAATTCAGATTCTCTTTAATATGCTAATATTTTGGAAGACTTTTTAACCTGCCTACATTTTGTGTTTTGTGTACTGGTAGTTATTTGCCATTATTCCTGGAGGGGTTTGTGTCCATTCAGGTGAAGAGAACAGACATCTCACTATCTTTTTCAAAGACAGCTCTTCAAAAGAGACAAGTGTATGAATCTTTGATGGTAACCTTTCCCAGAATACCTCTCCATCTCTCTTTCACTCTCTATTTCAACCCCCAGGCAACAGGATACACTGTAAAGCTTGATGTCTGCAGGCACCGTTACAGAACTTATCAAATGTGTCTTTTCATCCTTTCATCCAACAAAATACAAGTTTCTTTGCAAATTAACCTCTTGAATGCTTAAATGTCAATTTTATTGTAAAATTGTACATATATAATGTCGGCACACTTGTTTTATGTAAAGATGAACTGTGTTATTTTTACATGTCAAAACACTTTATACCAACTTAATATGCAAAGGCAATTGATTAATAGCCTGATTCCCCCAAAAAGTGTAAGCACTAAAACAAACTGAAACAGCAACACTGATTCAACCAATAGTGTGAGCTTGGGGGCGGGTCTATGTGTTTGTCTAACCAATGGCAGATAGAATAGAGTAGAAATATGTACTTGTGTACTTCAAAACGTAAAAGGTAGGCTATTTACATAAAACAAATTTTTTTACTTGCAGATCAATATTAATAAAATAAAAGGCCTCTTAAAATAAAAGTGTTATAAAAGTAATAAAAGTGTTCTTTGTATTAATGTCAAATTAAACATTTTAATTTAAAGTAGGCCTAAGATTTTTAACATCTTTTGTCATGCTTTAAAGACACCTATTTTGATTTGTTGACTATTAAACTAATGTCACGTTTTTAGTTTGTTTTTGATCTGTTTTTCTGTTCTGTTCTAGCCAGAGTTTCATTGGCTTACATGCACATGCACGTTCATGTTTACATGCACACCTTTTGTTTCAATCGGAATGATCTGAAACATGAAACTGATTAGGAGACGACGAGCACATGAACCGTTAAGCCGTGCTGTGCTGCTTAAATGCCCCTTCACGCACCCAAAATAAAGTGTAATAAAGTATGAAGTGAGGACTGATGGGACGTTGTTCTGCTCCACTTCACAGACGATGAGTGGTAGGAGAATTTTAGAATAACACAAGTTATTTAACAACAGCTGCAGCTCGTTCTGTGCATCATACGTCATTACGCCATTGCAACGTCATGGCACATGCACAGTCCTTTTCAGTTTCAGTTTTCAATCCGATCAAGTTTTTACATGTTCTCTCGATCGGATTAGAAATGGAATAAAATATCCCTTTCAATCCGATCGAAATTTCCGTTGGATCGAGCTCAATCGGCTCGATTAAGGTGTTTGCATGAAGGATTTTCAGTCCGATTGATAATTAAATCCGATTATTTGGTTGCATCATTTAACATGTTAATTAGTTCAGTTCATCTTCCGTTCCCTACCTGTTTGTCACCATGGTTACTGTGGCGAGCAGGAGGAGGCCGAGGGCCGTGAGAGAACGGCGCGAGGCCGGTGGCGTGATTGATGATGAGTGACACCTGCGTGACGTACCGGTCTCGTATCCGGTGATGACAGTGAAGATCAAGAGAGGACCAGGCCTGGACTGTTTTATTTGATGTTTTGTTTATATGTGGCGGCAGTCGTCCGTGAGGGGCTGCCGTCTTTACTTTGGTTTTGTTGTTTGTTTTATTATTATTAAAATAAGTTGAATGTTCGCCGGTTCCCGCCTCCTTCCCATAACAACAGACTTTGTTACAGTTATCCATTGATTAGGTTCCTCAGTTCAGGTGTGTTGTGTTTATTATCTAGTTAGTTTCTCCCTCTTTTTTGTTCTGTATTTAAGCCCTCTGTTTCAGTTAATTCCTTGTCTTGCATTGTTAATGTAATGTAATGGATGGCCTTGTAAGCAGTCCAACTAATCTTTCTATAACAGCAAGGAAGAACCCTCGAGGACCATACAAGGGATTTTTTACAACTGGCATGCCTGACATTATTTCACCACCACTCATTAAAGGTATTTTACCACGCCTGCCTTAATGAGCAGACGAGGGCACGCCTGCCCATTGATGGGCCTCGGGGGATCTTTGCGGACTGGAATGGGTGCTGGCCAGCTGTGGATCTAGTCAAACCACGAACGACATTCATACAGTTCAGAAGTTCACTGAACTTCATACAGTTCAGCTCACTTAGCACGTCGTTCGGGGTTTGATTAGTCGAGACTGTTTTCCAAAGATGACTCCTGTCTGTATACACGAAGTGGACTGTCTTTATTAAATATCTTCTTATTAAACGGTCTGTACACTTACAAAGTTCTCAATGCTTCGTTTTGCATGTAGGGACCCTCATTATGTTACTGTGTTAGTGTGGGGCTATTTTGAGCCTTGTTAGTGGTATTAACTAGCGATTTCTTTTTACTTATTAAATGCCCCCATTACTAGCGTTATACGCTAAACAGTTTTTAGAGATAAAACTCTTTACATTCGAATATCATGAAAACTAATCTCAGAGAACGGTTGACTAGGTACCAATGTTTTATTAGACCAAAGGTTCATTTTGCGCCGGAGTTCTCCTTTAACAGCCACATACTGTACCGTGACAACTAAAGCACATGTAAAGTACTTGATTAAAATGTTTACTGTATGTGTTATTTGATATTACATTTAAATGAATATATTTTAAATGTACTAAACTGCTTCATGATTACAAGTGTCACATATCACAAATATGACATAATACATGACTAATACATGATAAAGAAATGACATTAAAGTATTGTCAGTCAGCAAGGTAGCCAAGGCACACATAGATAGTAAAACATGCGGTCACATGGAAAAAAATGCAGTACATATGTCTTGGCGATAGATCTGCTGTTTTGGGGGTGTTTTTCCTATCCCTTCCTGTCTCTGTCATCATTGTGCAGTTATATCTGCTGATGCAGCAGCTTGTTTTACCACTCAACATCATGTGTAAGTTACTTGTATTGTCTATTTCTCCCATTACTGTGTAGGGTAGCAAATTTGCTTTACAAATGTATAGCAATAGTCTTCTTGCCCACAGCTTTATTGGCATTGGCTGTACCTGTAAATGCTCTTTTAGATGTTTGTGTTGAAGAGGGCTCAGCCCTTTTCTCTTCTTTCTTGCTTTGTTGGAGGGTTAATTCATGTACAGTATATTACATGTGCAGCAGCAGCATGTCTTAAGAATGTAATGTCTGTGAATGCAAGTGTTGGTACTTGCTCTGCAGCAGTAGCAGCGTAGCAGATCTATTCCACCAAGAACAAAAACATAACATTGCCATATCCATTACCATGCCAATCTCTATTACCATACCAATCTTCCAACAGTTGTCATGACAGAAGTATATTTATAGTTACCATTATTCCTTGAGTACATTCAGCAGTACATTTTAACCATATTTCAACAATAAAAGTCATTTTGAAATTACATATAAAGACAAGAAAGTAGCACACTAAAGTTCAGCTATAATTACATTTAATATAAAATTTAAACTGTAATACATTTCATTTAATTGCAGTAATTATCAGAAAACATTACATTTAGTCACAAAACAGAAGAATGCAACATACAGGTAATATCCAAACAAGAGGCTTATTTGCAGGTATGCAGAAAACAAGCGATGTGAGCAGGTGAGTAACTGAGTTAAAGGACAATATTGGTCTGAAGATGGCGGTGAATGACAGTTCTTATCTGTTTCAGATGGAGATGACTGGATCCCTGAAGAAGACGGAAGATGACTGAGGAAGACTGAAGATTAGCTGAGAGGATCGCACAGTTAAGTGTCTCTTAGGTGGGTAGTCAGGTAAGTAGTTCCGGCTAGGAACGACCAGACAATGGTGAACTGATGGGTGACTGCTTAAGTGCGTGGGTGATGAGTGAATGCAGGAGCTGCCGATCAGACCTCTGGTGATTGGGAACAAGTGGGTGGAGTGTAGAGGTCTGGTGCTGAGGGTGTAGCTGACTCTGCGACACATTTGGCTCACACTATCTATTTTAAGTTCACTATTTATTTATTTAAGTTTATTCAATAATGTTCATATTTAGACACTGTGCCTGTTAGACACAGATGCAGTGAAAAAACAAAGCTTTTTCACTGTAATAAACACCAATAGAGAGAATGACAACTGAAATAAATCTTATCCAAGTAAATTGTGGCTAAATGTATGATGACCAGTGTTGTTCCTTGCTGATGTGCTACTGCTGTGCTTCATATCCAGACTAAACAAACCATCATAATTTCAGTATAAGCCTTGGCAATTTTGTATGTATTCAATTAAATTTGATCAGTGATGCAAACTGTTGTCATTTGATGGGCGGTTGTTGTTTTTCTGTCTATCATTGTTTGAGAGGGAGTTTACTTAGTGGGTCTGACTGTCTCTTATCCTCCTGCTCGACAGAGCTCTCATCTTCATTTACACAGGTGCTACAGTATTTACAAAAGAGACCTGTGCAAGCAGTTGCTATCCACATATAGACATATACGTCTGCAAATACACGCTCCACCCTCTTTGTAAGTTTCCTGTCATGGTGTCAAAGTTATAGCACATTATGCAAGTCTATCACAGACTCAGACTGTCTAAACTGGGGTTATATGATCCTGTGATGCAGTGATGCAGAAATGATAGCTCAGTGTTTTCCAAACATTAGGCTGCTTCTGAAGATGGGCGTGTTTGCACACATAAACCCACACGCATAAACATACAGACACAAACACACCCACACACCTGCAGAATAAATAAGGATTCATCTGCAATGAGTCAGTTCACCTAATTCACCTAAATATCTACATTCTATCATTCGCCCAGATGACTTCCTTTCTTCAGTGGAACACAAAGGGACATATTCTGAAGTCGCTCTTGTCCATGCAATTACAACAAATGTGAAGTTACATTTTGATCTTTAAAAAAGATCCAAAAGCACCACAAAAGTATTACAAAACCCATGCACTATTTCTTACAGTAAGTATTATGAAGCAATATGATAGATTTGAATCGAATTATAAAGTGCCGCTATTATGCTATTTTAAAGGGTTAGCCTAGTTAGCCAGATGTAAAATGGGGCACTTTAAGTCATCAGTCACTAATTCTCATCACTGGATCATGGAGAACTATATGTGAACAAATAATTTAGACTGTTTTTGAGAACTGGATTGCCTGGTTATTTGGAAAAAGATTTGATGATGAATGATTTATTTACCAATCTGATAATTGTTTTCAGTTACTACTTTGCTTCTGTTTCAGAAGAACTTTCTGGATCTCTTTGTGAATTTTGAAAGCATTCGTCCATGTTTATTGTAATTGTACATGGAAAAGAGCAACAAAGACACCCTTAGTGTTCCACTAAAGAAAGTCATGCAGGTTTGCAACAACATGAGAATGAGTACATTTCTGTCAGGACCACTATCGTCAAATACGATTGACAATTAGCATACAGTTAGGATTGGCGGTATGGTTCTGTTCTGGGCTCCTGCGCATTCATGCAGCCTAGCATGGATAAGAGCAGGGAGAGCAGTAATAACCCCCCTTAGGGTAAACAGAACAGAACCAACATGAATGTATTGCAGATATCATTAATTCAAGATTTTAAAGTACAACATAATTTGAGAATTTATTCGGATTCAAGGGGAATCAGAATGCCAAATCCTGACTGACGAGTGGAACTGGGGATGGGGGACGGTAATTAGCTCCTGAGAAACGCGATAGCTGCTGATAATACTGAAGGAACTATATGTACAGTATACAGTGATAGGCGTCGTATTCCTATAGGTAGACGTGGATCAGCTGAGAGTCAGCTGATGCAAGCTTGACTAACGTGATCTGCCAGAACTGACGCTACGCTTGATGATTATAATTTTTGGGCAAAAAATCCATTTTACCCTTTAGAACTACTGCTTATATATGTATTATTTACACATACTTTCTAGAAGACCAGCACAGAAAAACAGGTCCCATTTGTTATTTTTGCAATGCTTTCCCCCTCCAGCAATATGATAAATTATGTTTGCAGCTTGATGATTTCATTCTGGTAATTTTTCCATCTGTTTTAGCTTTGAGGAGATGAACACATTACTCTTTTGTGTAAGTAAATGCTTACTTACACATTTATTTTTCAAGAAGCTGCACCTTCAAGAGAAAATGTTGGCCATTTTGTCTAAACTGAGTATGATGTGGCATGTAGATCAGGCTTAGTTGTGGACTAAACTGTAGAGATAATGTTGAGGATGAATATTGAAAAAGGTGTCAGGAAAAATCTTTAGAAAACAATTTAGATCACCTGATGGGTCGCAATCCAAAAATGAGTCTCAGATCTGACTTGAGGGTCACAAATAGAGGTGAATAAAACAATGTTAAATGGAAATAATAAAATTGTACCAAACATATAATCGTGTATAGTATGGATGGTGAAATAAATGGCCTTATATAACAGTTATTTCCAATTATCAAATTTGATTGGTTGAAAGCGTTCAGATCTGATAAACAGTATTATGTCACTGGGACTTTTGCCCGTCCAATTTTTGCCAGGTTATATGCATTCATGGGTCAACATATTTTGTTGATCCTGGAACAAAATTCCGGTCCAAAAATTTAGTCCTAACCATATCCCTACCCCTAAACCTAACCCTATCCCTAAAATAAGAGGGAAATGAAATGTAAATATTACTGATGTTTAAGGCACCTAACCCTGGTTATAAGCCTATAATTTTGACATAAACTGTACGCTTTTCCCTCAAATCTAATTGGTTGTTTGGAATGTTGCTCTAGGATCAACAAAGACATTGATCCAGGAACATGTTGCACTTGGTGAAATCAGGTTCTGCGGGACTTTTCACTGTTTGTATCAGTCCGTCCACTTGTCTGCGCATTCCAGACAAAGCTGCTTGTTTTAAACTTTCTTATAAACAGAAACTAGGAGTGTTAGTTTATTAAATTAATTAACCACAATTCATTTTGTGTTCTTCAATAAAACAATAGTTGTTGAGGGGAAACATAAAAAATAAATATTCAGCTTACTTGTGTAAGTCATACTGAAAAAGTCTTGTCCCTTCTTTTCTCTTTTTAAGTCTTTTCTTTTACTGAAACCCCACATTCTCTGCAGAGGAACCAGTCTCCTAAGAGAACACATTACCCTCTCGGAGAATTAATAGCTCTCAATGATCTTACCATCTGCTAGCGAAGGTTCATACCTACACACTGGTACGAGAAAGTGAAAATGGGCATTAGTTAAAGAGAGCTCTTTCTCATATAGTTCCGTGCGTCCTGTGGCCTGAAAGAGCAGGGCCCTCACTAAAGGCCACCATCTGCTGTTCCTTTCTTTCGAGCAACCCCTGAGTGCTGCTGACGGCCTCTTCCCAGCTCTGATCCCGATCCTAACACCACTGCCGCGCCGAATGGAATGCTCTGCTAATTCTAAGAGAAGGAACAAGGGAGGGGGGATATGAACATCACTCCTTTAGAGAGGGAGAGAGGGAGAAAATGGCTAGTTGAATATCATTGTTTCTAGAAATTCCGGTCATATCTCTTGTTTCTCCAGTCAGTCTTTTTCCCTCTCGCCACCTCTTGTCCTCAGTTTTAACGCACACACACATTCAGAGATCCACACGCCTTCTGCCTTTCTCAGAGTTTGCGAAGGAATGTTTTTTAAGGGAACAAAACAGCGCACTTGTGGGAATGGCGCAGGATTAGTAGTGTGGGTTGTAATGAGTGTGAGAGGCCAAAGCCTGATCCCTACTCATTAACTCATCTTTTCACCCTCATCCCCCCATCCACAGTCTTTCATCTGATTTCCCTTTTAATCCCTTCATTCACCCGAATTATTCTCCGGTGTTCAGAGATTGCTCCTGTCCTCTTGGGCTGAGAAACGGCCATGTCCTAAATCAATATTTGCTGTTTTGTCGGTTGGCAAATTGTCTTTCTGGTTTTTGTCAAACTTTTCAGCCCCAGCATTGAAAGTTTTAATAAAGAATCCGCAGGAGCTTGAAAGCAATGCGAGTAATCCCAGGTGTTGAAGAATCATGTAAAATGCTTCTACAAATGTATAAATTGTAAGTTGGCAGCAATGTGTGTGTGACATCTGAGATGAATAGTTTTCTCAGGGTTAGTAGGATAACTTAGAACAAGAAATTTCAATTTTTTATTTTTAGAAATAACAGGTTAAGGTGAAAATCACAGAAGAAGAAAAAAACAGCCCATGCTCATTGGAATAACGTGCCAGTGTTGACATTTTTTTTGCAAAATTATATTATGCCGCTTCTTGGTGTGTTCAAGTTTTGCGACCCTTTCAAAGTGAAATGTCCATTGAGTGATGCTAAAAGTGCGTTCAGTTTTAATGTTCAGTGCTGTACCAGATGAGATACCGAGAAAGTTTACTATGCCTTAATAACCATATGGAGATGGCTTTGTGATGCAAACATCAAACTGTATTGGTCTGTAAATCATGCACTACGGTAAAAGTGTATTGAAGTCACAAAATAGTATTGTTCAAGAAAAAACAAAATTAAGTCTTTATTAATTAATAATCTGCCCCTGTTATCATAACTTGGTGTATTACTGCCACTAGTATGTAAAACGAGGCATATTTTTTCAATAGTAAAGAAGAAGAAAAAACTCACACATTAATGTCATTTCTAAATTCAGACACATCTGTTTATTAGATACATAAATAGATCATTGAATCAGACTAACCTTTTTTTCTAGGTTATGGTGAAATATTTTCTTCCCTTTGTGCAGAGGATGGATGGCACAGATGGTTGGATTCTGAGGCACTTTTCCTTCATAGTGCCTTTATAAAAGAGAGAAGCCCCTTTCTTGGCTAATATTTAGCGCCTTCAAATGCTAATGGCTTGGTTCCCTTCGCCAAGGTTAGCATAACAATTATGGGAATGCTTTAGATGTGGGACATTTGTTTATGAGTTGAAAGGGGTGTGTAGAAGCATGAAGCAAAGGGGTCTATGCTATTCACATCCTCCATGTGAACCTTGAGTCAATTTCAAGGTACAAAGCTGCACCGTTATTACAATTAGCAAGCTAATTTTCATGTGGTGCTATTTGCTCTAAAATTTTGGAGCAAATGAAGGATGAAAAAATCTGGCATATTAGAATTTAATTAGATTTTATTAGTTTGTAGAACCCTTTATATGTAATCATCATGCCTCATTTACATAAAAAGTCGAAAGTCATAAATATATATCAGTATAAATAACCAAAAAAATACAACAAATAAGTTCAAGCACGTCCAGACTTCATTAGCCATGCAATAAAAGTAAGAAAAAACACTGTTTTATGAAGTTTAGAGAATCTAGAGAAAATCCATCATTTGTGATAATAAATAAATGATTGATTTTCACCCCCCGGAGAGTTTTATATTTCATTTACATCTCGGAAGGAAAAAATCATGTTAATATTCTAATTTCATGGAGTAGATCAAAGTTGCCTGTAAAAGATATATTAAATTGAATGTGGCCTCAACGGTTTCACCTCATTAACCAAAGTTGTTAAATATTGAGCCAATACAGCATCAAACACTCCAAATGTTATATGGCTATACACAAGCCATCTCATATTGAGCAAATAGGATTAAATTGATCTCTACTCCATTATCATCTCACTGAAAATTCAATTTTCTTCTTTTTAACTGAATATAGGTCAATAGAAAGAAGTTCACAAATAAAAGATGACCGATCGCACCTTATCTTATCGCACCGATCCATCCATTCATAACTTTGTTGATTGTTGAGATCTCTTCTAAAACTCCAGAGAAGACAAGTGAAAATCCCTGATGTGTTTTTCTCAAGAAACAAATCTGAGAAGCAAGACACATAGGCAAAAGTCTCAGATTATTTAAAATTTTATGTAATAGCTGTCAAGGAGAAACAATTGAGATATTAAAGCAATCTCATTTGTGACTTTTCTGTCCTACAGGGAAATGTGATGTGTAGCTAGAAATACCTCTTTTTACACAAAAAAAGCACTCTCGAAAAATTCCCAGTGTGCTTTGCTCAAAAATATACCACTATTCCTCCAAGGCTTTTCCATGCATTATTCACCTGTTCTGTTGCCAAGAGAGCGCTCAGGGGAATGGTTGAGACCTCATTGCAATATTTATGCGGATCTCTGTATTGCTTTACTTCCAACCTTATTAAACTCCATAATTTTCTCAGGAGAGCTTCACTGTCAAATATATTCATAAATATGCCTAATAAACAAATTAGCATATTCATAGTAAGTGCTTATGACAGTCACTCTGGGTTTTATTTCATTCACTAACTGATTTTTTTTTTAGATTTCTGTGAATTGTATGGTCTCTAAAATTAATAATCATGGTAGTTTTCTATCTTACAGTCCTATTTATTTGATAAAATAGCCCTGTTTTGCAATTTAATTGCACTTTAAAGCATACATTTGATTACATAAAGGCTCTAAAATCAGCCAGGGCTGAGCATCTCCACAAACTCATAGAAAATAACCAAAACAACACAAAGTTTTTATTTACAGTTTAGTACAGTTAAATAAACAGACATCACCTGAACTAAATATTCCATTACAGTTTAGTAGTAATGACTTTATGAATTTCTTCACACAGAAAATCGAAAAACATCAGAAATACAATTGTAAATGTATATTCTTTGACAGCGTTTTATGATTCAGCCTCAGTTATCGCCCCTAAACAACAATTGCAGTGCTTTACAGCTATAGGAGAGGAAGAGTTAAATAAACTTATCATTGAATCTAAACCACCAACATGCTTACTAGATCCGATACCCACTAAATTACTGAAAAAGTTGTTATCTGTAGAAGAGCCTTTTCTCAATATTATTAAATCGTCTCTATCTCTGGGCAATGTCCCAGGACTGTTCAAGCTGGCTTTTATTAAGCCTCTCAGTAAGAAACCACAACTAGATCCAAATTAATTGGCAAATTACAGACCCATTTCAAATCTTCCATATATGTCTAAAATACTAGGAAATGTTGTGTCCACTTAATTGTGCTCCTTCCTGCAAAACAAAAAAAATGATATCCATGAAAAATTACAGGCATGAAAGTGGTTTAGATCGTACCTGTCAGACTGTAACCATTTTGTGTATTTAAACTGGGAATTATCCAAGTTAACGTCAGTAAATTACAGAGTGCCACAAGGGTCTGTTTTAGGCCCTCTGCTATTTTCATGATTTCCATTACACGAGAGTAGATGTTAAAACTTCATGCTGATTTGTACTCGGCTTTCGCCAAGATAAGCAAAACTAAGACGTAGCTTTACAGTAAACTATGCTTCTCCATCCATTTACGCTTCTTTCCATATGGTGGTGTGACTCCCCTTCTGTCCGGCGTTAACGGCTGCAGTGTACTTGGCGCGTCAGCGCACGCGACGGCTGCAACTACAGGACCAGCACGACAACCGTCTGGATTGAGCCGAGTAGGGGACATCTCTAGGGTCTTCAAGTGGGCACCTTCCGTCCTCAGTGTTTCGTCGACTAGCCCACGACACCTCAAGAGGGCTCGACAGTGACTCTGGCGTCCCAGAGTCACCCCCCCTCCGTCCCCCACTCAACTCAGTCCAGCTTACTGACCTCTACATCCCTCCTGCTGCTGAGACCTAACCGCAATCTCACAATCTCTCCGCAACCCGACCATAGGCGCCAACCCGTTTGACTAAGGCTGTCGAGCCCCACTGGTGCGTTAATATGCAGTTTCAGTGGACAACGGTTCCGTATGGCATACCACCTACCGCAAAACACAATATCTGCCCAACCACCCGTCATTCACGCAATATCCACAGGAACGTATACAAATAAACCAACAGACTCTTCAAGTTTTCAATTATTCTACGAAACCGTAGCGTGGCGGCCTGCACACAGCCAGCTAGAATCTTTCCGTCTCAACCACAGCCAGTTGCTGCTCCTTTCTGCTGCTTCAGATAAGTTCTTTACTGTGCGACGCAACTCTTGGCCGCTGAATCCGATGTCTCTGAGGAACCGGGTTGTAGAGTGTGCCACAAAACCTCGGCAACCCACTTCCACTGGATAAACCTGGACTCTCCATCCTCGCTGTTCTGCTTCAGTGGCCAGATGAGCATACCGCAGTTTCTTCCTCTCATATGCCTCATCTACCGCATCTTCCCATGGCACTGTTAACTCTATCAGTTGAACAATGCGTGCTGATCCAGACCACAAAACAATATCTGGTCGTAGGTTAGTGGTGGCAATCTCAGGTGGAAAAATAAGCCGTTGATCAAGATCAGCCAGCATCTTCCAGTCCCTAGCAGCTTCCAGTTGTCCTGGGCGAGAATTGGTGTTAACACCATTTCTTGGTGGTTGCTCGCCTGGGCGGAGGAATATTGTCTTCTGCGTGTAATGTCTTGCTAGAACAGGCGGCAACTTATTGGTCATGTTACGCTTGCCTTCTAATGCTAAAGCCAAACATCGCAGTACTTGGTCATGGCGCCAAGTAAACCGACCTTGGCTAAGAGCCACCTTACATCCTGTCAAAATGTGCCTTAATGTGGCAGGTGATGAACACAAAGGACAAGAGGGATCCTCTCCTACCCAGAGGTTTAGGTTCTGCGGTGATGGGAGAACATCATATGTTGACCTAATAAGGAAACTGATCCTACTCTCTTCCATTGACCAAAGGTCTTGCCAGCCCATCTTACGTTGTTCCACACTCTCCCATCTCATCCACTCTCCCTGCTTGGCCTGGGAAATGGCCTTTATACACCTCATCCTCTCCTCCTGCTTACGCACCTCGTGACTACCAGCTTCCTCCTTTGAGCTGGGCCTGCCTTGTGCCATTTAGGAGGAGCTAAACTGAGCCCAAAACCCCCTCTTCCATGCTGTACCTGTCCCACGATATCCCCAATTTGAAGGGCAGCCTTTGCCTCTACTACAGATTTCTTTGCTGACCACAATATACAGTACATGCTGCCTCTTTGATTTTCAAAACATGAAATCAGTTTTCACTGTTATGCAGATGATACTCGGTTATATATTTCATCCTGACCAAATTAAATCTCTAAATGATCCAAGTCGACTGTGTTAAAGATATAAAATAATGGATGACCAGTGATTTTCTTCTATTGAATTCGGATAAGACTGACTGAGGTATTACAGTACATATTGGACCAAAAATCTGTACACAGAATCTCTTAGAGTACAATTAGCATTTAGAAGGATGTAGTGTTATTTCATCCTCTGCAGTTAAAGGCCTGGCTGTTATATTTGACAGCAACTTGTCTTTCAAAAATCATATTTCATATGTAACAAAAATAGCCTTCTGCCACCTCAGAAACATTGCTAAGCTACGGAACGTTATCTGTTTCTGATGCAGAAACACTAGTTCATACATTCATGACCTCTATACTGGATTACTGTAATTCACTACTAGGTGATTGTCCTTCATCCTCAATAAACAAGCTTGATTTCTTACGGTCAAGAAAGGTCAAGAAAATACGTCCAATCCATCACGTTCTTTAAGGTCACAAAACTCTTGATAACTCTTGTAATACCTAGGTTCCCTTTCGAACGGTCACTTCGTATTGCGTAGCTATACGCAGTGGGGGAAACTCCTTTTCCTCGATTTACTGAAGCCTATATGTAAAACGCATTTGCAGCTGCACAGCTAGCACACTGAGCGTCTGACACGCTCATAGGCTGTGCTGCAGCAACTGCACATCCAATGGCGCGGGCGAATCTGACGCACGACCAATGAGCTAGCCCAACGTCAGAGCCCGTCGAGGGGGCGTGGCCCAGCCTATATAGACCCCCGAATTCGCCATTATAGCAGATTTTACTCCTTCAGCGACAGTACACATGTCCCTGAGCTTTTTACTGTGTATTCGCCGTCGAACAAGCCTTTCAGCCTGACCGAGCTTCTCTTCAGCAGACTTCGCCTGCACGTCGATTGTCTCCTGACGCCGTCTCACCTGTGGCTATCCGGCGACATCCTATATCCTTTGTATTATTATTTTGTATTCTTTTCAGTATGCCTCGTTCATCCTGCGCCACGTGCGGAGGCCGTCTGCACGAGGCAGACCAGCACACGAGCTGCATTTCCTGCCTGGGTGTCGACCACGCAGAGAATGCTCTCTCTGCCGGCGGATGTGAGGCCTGCGACTGCATGCCTATCTCCGTGCTGCGCAATCGGCTAGCTCTCTCCCGGGACGGCGAGGCCGCTTCAACCACGCTTTCCATTCCGAGGAAGAAGAAGCGTCGCAGCCAACGGCAACCGGAGGGTATGGAGATTTGTGAACGCACGCCGGCCGCGTCCCCGCGTGCTTCACTTTCTCCGACTCAAACGCCATCACCGGTCCTGTTCGCAGGAGACCAGCGCCCCCCCCCCCCCCCCACACACGTGGCGGGCCTCGTCTCCTTCGGCGGATCTCTCGAGCGCGACGACAGCCTTTCCATCGCCGCTTCTGAGGACGAGTGGCCGGGCTCTCTCTACCCCGTCACCGCTTCTCAATCGGTGGCCAGTGGATTAGCGACCAGGACGAACTCCGACGCCGAAATGCTTCGGAATCCTGACGAAGGCCGTCGCGGACCTCGAGCTCGAGTGGGCCTCGCCCGAGGAGCCGCCTCGTAGTCGGCTGGATGGATGGTTTCTGGAGGGGCGCCAGCAGGCCCCGCGTCACAAACCGGCGCCATTTTTCCCCGAGGTCCACGAGGAGCTAACCAAGGCCTGGCGCGCTCCATACTCAGCACGTGTGGGATCCGCAGTTTCCGCGACGCTCTCCTCCGTGGATGGCGCAGCGGAAAAGGGTTATGAGTCTTTGCCGCCCCTCGAAGAGGCCGTGGCAGCTCATCTTTGCCCGAACACTGCAGCTAGCTGGCGAGCTAAAGCCGCTCATCCCAACAAACCCTGCCGTAACACCTCAGCCCTCGCTGGACGCGCGTACGCCGCCTCCGGTCAGGCTGCATCGGCCCTGCACACGATGGCCGTGTTGCAGGTCTACCAGGCCAAACTCCTCCGGTCCATGGACGAGGCTGGCCCGGACCCGGAGACCTTTCGGGACCTGAGGAGTGCTACGGACTTAGCGCTGCGTGCTACTAAGTCTACAGCACAGGCCATCGGCAGAAATATGGCTAGTTTGGTCGTGCTCGAGCGCCATCTGTGGCTTAACCTCACCGAAATCACCGCGTCCAGCAAGCCCAAGCCGCCGCCTTCGCCTCATCCAGCCAAGCCGGCGAAACAGGCCTCTCAGCCCCGCCCTGCGGCTGATAGCCAGCGCCAGTCAAGGCCCGCGAAGCGCTACCCGCTCCCCAGGCGTCAAGGCCCTCGACCCAGCGCCGTGGCCGACCAGGCGCCTCCGAAGTTGTCCTAGCACGGAGGGGAAAGAGAGAGGGCTCGTGTCTCGCGCTTGCCGGACCACCCTCGAAGAAACCAGCAAAACTTCCCACAGCTCCCTGTTCAGTTCAGGCGGCTGGGGATTTTATTATTGTAAACAGGCCCGCAGTAGTGAGCGCGTCTCTGCAAACAAACGCCGTTTTCACGGCGACCCAAATAAAGCACAAAAAGAGCATGTTTCACAATCACAACACACGGGTTCACGGTCCCCCTTCACTAGGCGGCCCCCGCCCTGTTGCAACACTGACTTCCCCCCGGGCAAAAGCCTATACAGTCAGTCAAACACTCAGTATGTGCACAAATCACATTATAAGGGTATCAGGTCCCCCTATGTTAGGCGGTCCCCCCCATTCAGTGTGTCACGCCCTAGCCACACGAGTGATGGCCTGGCAAGCCATCCCTGGTGTGTCGAGTTGGGTCATAAACACTATAAAACGAGGCTACTCGCTCCAATTCGCTCGCAGACCCCCGAAATTCCAGGCGGTTATCGAGACATCGGTGAGAAGCGGCGTGAATCACGTGCTTCGCACCGAAGTTCAGGAATTATTAGCAAAAGGAGCGATAGAGTCAGTCCCTCCCGCGCTAATGTATTCTGGGTTTTACAGCCGCTATTTTCTAATTCCAAAGAAAGACGGCGGGCTCAGACCCATACTAGATCTGAGGCGTTTGAACAGGGCTCTCATGAGACGGCCTTTCAAAATGTTAACACTCAAACAAATTCTCGCGCAGGTTCGCCCGGGGGACTGGTTTGTTTCAATGGATCTGAAAGATGCATACTTTCATATTCAGATCGACCCTCGTCACAGGCCATTTTTGAGATTCGCCTTCGAGGGGAGGGCATATCAATACACCGTTCTGCAGTTCGGTCTGGCTCTGGCACCCCGTACATTCACGAAATGTATGGATGCAGCGCTCTCCCCGCTGAAAAGCCAGGGAGTGCGTGTGCTGAATTATCTCGACGACTGGCTGGTGCTAGCGCAGTCGAGAGACAAACTAATAGTTCACAGGGATTTGATTCTCAGCCATTTAAAGTGCCTGGGTCTCACAATCAATGTTGCCAAAAGCGAACTGAACCCCAGCCAGACTGTGGTCTTTCTGGGCACGGTTTTAGACTCGGTGACAATGAAAGCACGGCTCACTCAAGAGCGCGCGCTCTCTGTGCAGACACTGGTAGCCGCATTCAGGGCGCGCGAGCGCGCGCCTCTGAAGAGGTTTCAGAGACTGCTTGGTCTAATGGCAGCTGCATCATCAGTACTCCACATGGGATGACTGCACATGCGCCCGCTGCAGCACTGGCTGAAATGCCGTGTGCCAACCCATGCATGGCAGTCAGGCAGCCTGCGCATTATGGTGCATCAGGGGCGTTTGAGAACACTGATTCCCTGGCGGGCTCAGGACTGGTACCGCAAGGGGGTGACCATGGGGATAGTTTCCAGGAGGAAAGTGGTTTTTACAGATGCATCCAACATGGGTTGGGGAGCGCTGCACGAGGGCAAGCCTGCCTCCGGCCTCTGGTCGAGCACGGAGCAGAGCTTACATATCAACTGTCTGGAAATGAAAGCAGTTGGTTTGGCCCTGAAAGCTTTTCTGTCAAACCTCAGGGGTCACCACGTGTCTGTGGTGGCCTACATAAATCGCCAGGGTGGCATCAGGTCAGGCAACCTGTACGCTATGGCGAGGGACCTCCTCATGTGGGCACAAGCCAATCTGAGCTCTCTGAGAGCAGCGCATGTACCGGGCGTCCAGAATGTGGGCGCGGATATGCTCTCAAGGGGCAACACTCCCCTAGGCGAGTGGTCCCTGAACCCTCAGACGGTCAGACTAATATGGGAGAGGTTTGGCGAGGCCGAAGTCGACCTTTTCGCCTCGAGAGCCAACACCCACTGCAGGGTGTTTTTCTCGAAAAACAGGGATGCGCTGGCTCATCTCTGGCCCAGCCGCCCCCTTTACGGGTTTCCCCCCGTCTCGATGATCCCACAGGTTATCGAGCGGGTCAGGGAGAGCGATTGCCCAGTCCTTCTGGTGGCTCCTCTCTGGAAATCCAGACCTTGGTTTCCGGAACTGGTTCAGTTGTCAGACACGACCCCCTGGCCTGTTCCGTTGAGGAAGGATCTCCTCACACAGGCCAACGGAACGATGTGGCATCCCCGACCCGATTTATGGGCCCTCCATGTGTGGCCCCTAAACGGGTATCCGGGGACCTTCCTGACAGGGTCTTAAGCACTATCTCTGAAGCAAGGGCCCCGTCTACTCGGCGCCTTTATGCTTTAAAGTGGTCGGGTTTTTCCAGCTGGTGCTCGAGAAATCGTATTGACCCAGAGTCATGTGAGGTTTCGGTGGTGCTCTCCTTCCTGCAGGAGCTACTGGACGCGGGCCGCACCCCGTCCATGCTCAAAGTGTATGTGGCAGCCATCGCAGCGCATCATGCTCTGGTGGCTGGCCAATCACTAGGAAGGAATGACCTGGTGGTAAAGTTTCTGAAGGGTGCTAGGAGGATTAACCCCTCCAGGCCCCCTTCGGTGCCGCCTTGGGACCTCTCCACGGTCCTTAGGGCCCTGCGGGGACCACCTTTTGAGCCGCTCCAGTCGGTTGATCTAAAACCACTTTCGCTAAAGACTGCTCTCCTATTGGCATTGGCATCTATCAAGCGAGTGGGAGACCTGCAGGCCCTCTCTGTGAGTCCTGCATGTTTGGAGTTTGGATCGGATGACTCCAGAGTCATTCTCAAACCCAGGCATGGTTACGTACCCAAGGTGCTCTCAACGCCATTTAGAGCACAAGTTATTACGCTATTAGCCCTTCCCCCTTCTGCCGAGGATGGGGAGGTTAATCTTCTCTGCCCTGTCAGGGCGTTGAGAATCTATCTGGAGCGTTCTGCGTCTTTTAGACAATCAGAACAGCTGTTTGTCTGCTTTGGGGGCCGATCTAAGGGTGATCCAGTCACTAAGCAAAGACTGTTTAGATGGATAGTGGATGCCATCTCTTTGGCCTACACTGCAATGGGTCAGGTTTGCCCCATAGGTGTCAAGGCCCATTCAACCAGAGGTATGGCCTCGTCGTGGGCTTGGTCATCTGGTTTTCCCATTCAAGATATTTGTGATGCGGTCGGCTGGTCCTCGCCTTCCACATTTATGAAGTTCTATAATATGGAGGTACCTTCCCTGCAGGCGAAGGTGCTTTCGGTATGATTGAGACCTGTCAGTGGCTGGTCTTGTCTACAAAAATTACTGTGCATAATCACATACATATTTATATAAACCCGCTTCGGCCGGTAATAAAGTTATACTAATAATCCCGACGGTGTCTGGTTTGGTTAGTATATTCTGTTAGTTGTTACTGACTTTATATATATATTATTCAGACCCGACTGTGTCTGGTCTGTTATATATACATGTATATGCATATGTTTTTGGGTTCTGGCTTGTTCTGTTAGCTCAGGGGTCCTGAGTTGCAGTGCAACCAGTTACTCAGGGTGCGGCGTTTTGCATGGCGTCCCCACTGCGTATAGCTACGCAATACGAAGTGACCGTTCGAAAGGGAACTACTCGGTTACTATCGTAACCTCAGTTCCCTGAGAGAGGGAACGAGTATTGCGTAGCCGGCCGCACTATGGTAACTGGTGAAGTGGTCACTTCAGTCGTATAAACCTGCTATAATGGCGAATTCGGGGGTCTATATAGGCTGGGCCACGCCCCCTCGACGGGCTCTGACGTTGGGCTAGCTCATTGGTCGTGCGTCAGATTCGCCCGCGCCATTGGATGTGCAGTTGCTGCAGCACAGCCTATGAGCGGGTCAGACGCTCAGTGTGCTAGCTGTGCAGCTGCAAATGCGTTTTACATATAGGCTTCAGTAAATCGAGGAAAAGGAGTTTCCCCCACTGCGTATAGCTACGCAATACTCGTTCCCTCTCTCAGGGAACTGAGGTTACGATAGTAACCGAGTAGATATTTAAGTCCACTAAAGGAGGGAGAGCGTTTTCACATTTGGCTCCTAAACTCTGGAGTATCCTTCCTGATAATGTTCGGGCCTCAGACGCACACTCCCAGTTTAAATCTAGATTAAAGACACATCTCTTTAGCCAAGCATTCACATAATACATCTCATAACCTTCATTTATATCAGATCAAATGTACATGATGGATTTTTTATTGAAATGTTGTGAACAGCTACGCTAATTATTTTCAATTTGCTTTTCTGTTTCTACCTCGGGATGCCCAGTTTGCATCCAGCCTCTTATGAAGATTTCAGAAGACCCAACACCTGTGAAGAGATTATGCCGACCCCTGCCAGGACTTCAGATGACACCAACTCTGAATCAACATACCAGTACACAACTGCCAAATTTTGTATATATTCACAGTCACCTCTGATAACAAATTACTCTTCATTGTAATGTAGAAACATGCATTTTCCGTAAAGCTGCTTTTAAACGATATGTATTGAATAAATATACATTTAATTGTATCTTTGGACCTTTTTAAATTGGGGTGAAATTTTGTTTCCCTAATGAAATTCATGAACGAGCTTGCCAGGAAATTGAAGAGACTGAAGGGTTACTTGATCCAATGTGTTTATGTGATTCCAAACACCCAAGCCAAACATATCATTGGCTAATCAGGGTAAATCAAACTCCTTGCATCCCTACAAAGTGTTTGAAGGTCAACCAGGCATATTCTGCTGTTCCACACTTTGCAGCAGAGTCAGAGATTGTTTTGCTGAGAGATTGCAGAGCATATGGCACTGTGGCATTAGTTAAAATTTGCTTGTTCATCATCCAGAACATTCTTGAAGCTCTGGTCACAGACAGTGGCTTCTGAAGTTTCTATACATTAGTGAAGGTCCACTATACCCGGCGATCACATCTGTTTCAGTTCTTGTCCTCTAGTAATAGAGAGATCACAGAGTGGAGAAATGGCATCGCACCATTCTTGTCATCATTTGCTGAATGTCAAGTATTAGATGACCATCTGTGCATTCCAGGAGGTATGCTGAGGCAGGTGAAGCGATCTCTCTGTGTGCGAAATCTGAAATAAAACCTTCCTCTGGGGACTTTCAGAACTAAGTGGAAAAACTGTGTAAATATTATTTGTTTTAAATGTTTTTTAAATATATAATTACAATTAGCTCTCTATACACATATATTCATAAATGTGTATGTGTGTGTGTGTGTGTTTGTGCATAATATATTATATTAAAATTAATTGCTTTGTTAACCCTTAAACGCATACCTCGGGTCTTTAGAGACACGGGATGTTTTCACTACCCTCCTCCTCATACATTTTTTTAAGTTAGACATCAACCTTAGTATTCCTCAATCAATTATTTATAAACAATATACAGTAACAAGAAAAAAATAATACAATTAATAAAGAATGCCTCTTTTTCCATTCCTTTTTTGTAAAATTTGTTTAGGGTCACTAACGACCCTGGGTGTGTAACAGTGTAAGTATATTTTTCCTGCATAACAATAATTGAATCTTTGATGACTGAATATGTGATATTCACCTTTATTCCACAAGGGGGCAATGTCTGAAACACAATGATGAAGTGACATTTTACTCATAGTTACCACAGGCAGAAAACAAAAGAATAGGAAGTATCATCAGCGATTTACTTCAGAGCAAGAACTGAACGCAATCAAATATTAGTGTCACTGTCATTTGATGGTGGATCTGGTAAAGAAGCTGTTAGTGATCAAAATATTGATTTTGAAGATGTTGAAAATGATCATTTTTAGAAAGTGTTTAAGATCGCGAATATGAGCCAGATGCTGCTGAATGTACTGGGATGAGCTCTGACGAGGACAGTGATGATGGTATAAGGAATCTGCTCAAAATGAACTCTTCAAAGCTCCAAAAAGGTAATAAAATATGCTTTATTTTGTTCTTCTGTAACTGTTACTCTAATACCAGGAGAGTTTTATATTATCGAGACAGGTAGAGATCCATCCGTGTTAGATACAGATCTGGGTCGCTAAAGACCCGGATATGTAATAATGATTGGCAAAATATGCGTTTAAGGGTTAATAAATGATGTGTATAAACATAAGATAAAATATAATATAATTAAAGTAATAATAAATAGAGGTAAATAAAGAGAGCATATGGCATTGTGGCATTAGTTAAAATTTGCAATGTTCCACTGTCTCAGGCTTAAATAATAATAATAATGTTGGACAAGGGTGTGTTTACCGACCTGATCATCAGTGCAAAAATTGTCAACACCAAGAAGGACAAGCTGTGCCTGCTCATCGACATCTCGATCCCAGTGGACCACAACATAGTGGAGAAGGAGAATGACAAGCTCTCCAAGTCCAGAAGATCGTGCTTTGTGGGACCACACACATCCTACGCAAATACTCTCTTAGAGAGGAACTTACAAGGACTATTACGGAGAGATTCTCAAGGAAAAAGAAATAAATAAAATTTAATATTACAATATTTACTTGGTATAAATTATATAACACTTTATTTCAATGGTCCCCCAACAGACATTCTATTGACTATAAGTACATTTGCAACTGCATATCAACTTATTCTACTAAATTGAACCTTAACTGAAAATTAGCTCATGATTTACTCACCCTCAAGCAATCCTAGGTGTATATGACATTCTTCTTTCAGACGAATACAATCAGAGTTATTTAAAAAAATGTCCTGGGTCTTCCAAGCTTTATAATGGCAGTGAATTGCCGTTTCTGTTTTGAAGTCCATCGAAGTGCATCTATCCATCATAAAAGTGCATCTATCCATCATAAAAGTGCTCCACACGGCTCCAGGGTCATAAAGGCATTCTGAAGCTAAGCGATGCGTCTGTGTAAGAAAAATATTCATATTTAAAACTTTATAAAGTAAAATAACTAGCTTCCGGCCAAACGAACATACGGATTTCACTTAAGTGCAAAGCGCAACTTATGCGAGTAATGCGACGCACTGCTGATATTTACGCTACGCCATGACGTCTCAAGTTGCGTAAGTTGCGCATTAGGCGTAAGTAGACTGCGTTTGGCCGGAAGCTAGAATTTTTCTTTGTAACGTGTTAAATATGTATTTCGCTCACACAAACGCATCGCTTCGCTTCAGAAGGACTTTATTAACCCCCCGGAGCCGTGTGGAGCACTTTTATGATGGATAGATGCACTTTTATGATGGATAGATGCACTTTTATGATGGATAGATGCACTTTTATGATGGATAGATGCACTTTGATGGACTTCAAAACAGAAACGGCAATTCACTGCCATTATAAAGCTTCGAAGAGCATGGACATTTTTTAAAATAACTCAGATTGCATTCGTCTGAAAGAAGAATGTCATATACACCTAGGATGACTTGAGGGTGAGTAAATCATGAGCTAATTTTCATTTTTGGGTGAACTAACCCTTTAGTCTATCCCACAGTCTACTAATACTCTAATGAGAGTTAGCTGACATGTAGTTGCAAACTTACTTATAGATTATTATAAGAAGTAAAATAAGTAAACCAATTATGTATATTTATAGCAAAACCATAAACACCAAAATATACCACACAGTATATCACAATTTGCCAAAATATACCAAAATATGTGACCATGCAAAACCTAAGTCGGTGTGTCTTTGTATGTATTATATTTGTGGTGTGTGTGCGCCCATCCTCCTACATCCGCAGAGACACTGTTCCTAAACCCTGGGGTTTTTGTGCACCTTGATCAGTCTCATCACTGGGTTCCCATGGGGACCACAAAACCCCTGTTGTCACGGTACCCGTGTCCCTCGGCAACTCAGCCAGGCAGCCGGCTCGATAAGGGAGTAAGGGACGGAGGGATGGATGGGAGGATTAAGTCTTCTCTTCCAGGATAAGAACCTGTCTGATTGAGGCTTCACTCCTGGAGTGGGTTTGATCTTTCCACCCATATCCCCTCATCTATTTTCTCATTCGCTCCATCCCTATTGTGATATCCCTTTCCCCTTCTTCCACTCACCCTACTGAACTATAATCCAATGTGACATAATTACAGATGGTCTGTCAAAGCCAGCGTCAGTGGTTGCTCAGCATCAGGGGGCCTCTCGCCACGCCGCCATCCTGGATCTGTGACCGGGGGCCTCATCCAGCATATGCTTTGATACTATAGAAACGAGACATTTAGATGTGGTAAGTCGGGGGTTGTTGACAGTCGAGAGGTTGTAAGAGATATATTTGTAATGACAGGTCATTGAATGTGAGGAGGAGCTGGTGTATCCTCGTACCCTTGAGTTTGATAATTGGACTGCGCCTGAGGGAGAAGAAACTGGCGCATTTATAGAAATAATAAAACATTTTCATCTTATTACTAATTGGTTGAAAAACAATAGTTTAGACCGTGCTATTACAACATGTAAGCTATACAAAAAAAATACAATTTATAAAAAATACTGCACACAAAAGCACAGCATATAAGTGACGCACTGTGCGAATGAAGCACTTCATCTTTTATAACATGAGATTTTGGCCAAATGACAGAGAAAACTGAGAGCCCACATAGATACAATTAACTCTATAACCTGTAAGTTGATGAAAACCTATTGCAATGCACTTACTACCTCAGATGCGGCTGATATGTCCAACATTAGCTGGTAAAAAGCATCATAACTCCATTTAAAATGTTAATAATATAATAACACATGCACGTGTCTGACCCTGTTTAAATATCAACTTTGATTACAGTGTTTAATTACTAGTAAAAACAAAGACAGGTTGTTGTTGTTTTTTCCATTTCCTGACAATTTGCAGTTTTGGACATACAAGTTGTTTTTTTTATTGGTCCCCCATTGGTCAGACAAGCAAATAGTCCATGAGAGCCACATTTTTGGGGGATGAACTGAGAAATGGCTAAACTACAATTATCTTTGCATATTAAACGGAGAAAAGAGAAGTATTATAACATAAAAATGATACATTTCAGCTTCGATCTCACCACAATACCAACAGTGACATTTTGAGCGAGTAATTCACAAGCTAATGCAATATTGTTCTCTTGCAGACCACTGTTTTTAATAGCAAAGCAAATGACCCGTTGAGGTGTACTGCTCCAAGGCGAATGTTTCAGCTTCTTGCTTCAGGGCACATTTTGTGAGCCGTCGATGTATCCCAGAGTCCCGCTGGTGAAGTCACACCGGGGTTGCATATTCATCATGTGGCCTCCACATTCAGCCTGATGTTATGAATCTAATTAGTCGATGGTGCCACTGTCCTGTATCACCATCCTGCCCGCATGCCGACACTGAGCTCCCAACAGCTTGCAGTCTTTATGCCTTTAATCCAGAGACAAATCCTTTGCATGCACAGGATGAATCTTATATTTGCAATTGTATTATTTTAATGACGCAAATAAGAAATTGAGTTTTCTGCTTCCTCTGTAAATCCATAAGTATGTGTATCAAGATTTTTCTGCACTGAATTTTCAGCTATAGAATTAAAACGTTGCATGATGTGTAGATTGGGTCTGGTTTTTGTGTAAGATGTGAGTCACGCAGAGTTTGATTTATGTGTGCATAAACCTTTTATTGCATCTATTCTTTTAAAGGGACAGATATTAAACTGTCATATATCATCTGGGCAAATGTGAACTAATGGGTAATATTTAAAGGTGTGATATCTTGTACACTTTTTAAAATGGCTTTATATTAAATCTTTCAAAATCAAAATCTCCCCCGTCCAAAAGAGCACTTACTGAAAACTACAAAAAAAACCTAAAAGTGTTTTAAAGTAACTTTCAGCAACTTTCTGATTTCAACACAGCGAATGCATCACAAGTTCACAACATGATCTCATTAATAATCAGACATTCAAACGTAAAGTATATCGTTTTAAAATATATTTTAAATACACATTTAAAATAAAACAGTTATTTAGTATTTCACAATATTACTGTTTAAATGCATTCTTGGTGATTATGAAATACTTATTTCAAAAACATGACCAACCTCAAACATTTGAACACTAGTGTATATAATATATTATATCTATACAATAATAAAACATAAGGTAGAATAAATCAAGTGTAAGGTGAATTTCTTAAAGGCACAGAGGCAAGACCAGTTCATTTTCAGAGGAAAATCATCAATCATACTGTAGGCTATATATATGAAAATCATGAATGAAAATATATAATTTGATCCTGACAGTTCTCCTTGTTAATGTGCTGCATGGAGGAGCAGAGGAACTTCACACTAAAGTCACAAGAGGACTGTTCACTATTTCAGTCTGGCATGCTGTACTTTTGGCCAGTCAGACTAGAGCTTTTTTGTTGCACCTCTGTGAAGAAAAAGATAGCACTGGATGAAATTGTATCAATTTACATGCACTTGTGAGAGGAGTTTCAATTGTGGCTTTTAGCACCAACCCATTAGCCTGATCATTGAAACCCAAGCTCCGAATGCTGCTGGCTTTGAACAGAACCTAGCTGATGCTAAAGAAGCACGAAGAGCGTTCTTGGCAAACTATTGACTCCCACAAATCCATCAAATCTGCAGACGTGGTCTGACGTTAATGAACTGTACAGTTGCCTTTCATTATTTACTTTCTCACCTTATCTTGCCCCTTTATCATTTCCAACCTTTTCATTTTCTCTCCCAGTCTGTAAATTATATGTTTCCATTCCTTTACCCTGCAAGGATATCTGATCTGAACACTCAAAGGAGCACAAAATCATCTTTCTGTTGAATTAGTCCTGGATGGCTCCTTGAACAAAACCAAAGGAAACCAGATTCTGAGGGTCTTGGATTGTGCAGCATGTCTCAAGTGCGCAGCAGTCTTATTAATGCGTGCTGTTATTTACCCCACGCTTCTAAAGCGAAATCTCTGTGTAACGGTGTGTGTGTGTGTGTGTGTGCAGCGTCTGGTATTATGGCAGATATTAACGCACGGTCACAGCCTCTCCCTTCACGACACACATAAAACCCAGCACTCATTAAAGACGGATCAGTGCTTTTTATAAGAGCCAAGACAGCATTGTATGCCTCCGGAAACATGCATAATATAAAATACAGATATTTCTTTATGTGTAGGCAAACCGTACCTTTAGGTGCTCTTTTGTGAGTGTGTGAGTGCATGTGTGTGTAATTTTAGCCCATGTTTGAGCTCATGTTTGAGCTCATAATGAGAATGTCTGTCACATTCCTCATTTTCTCACTTTTCCAAGGTTTATCGTCTTATGCTTCACTTTTATTTGTTGCTGCCGTGTTTCATGTATATTAATAGTAGTGTGTATTTTTAAAAAAAGTATATTGCACATAAAGAAACGTTGTTTTGTACAGTTAAAATGCTGCTGTTGTTTCATTGACCAATGGATACAACATCAATTGTGGCATTATATTATAAAGTGACACGGGTAAAATGCAGTTTTCTTCTTCAAATTAGGCATGAACATGACAATCACACCTGAGAAGTCAACCTTTGAAATATAGATTACTATCGTGAGAAACTAGCCGACCAATGAGGACACAGTTTGCTCAAGTGACTTTTATTAACATAGTTTGGTCCGTTTTGAAATATGGCCTTGTGAAATCTAATCAAACCAAGGAAACCTTGCATCTCTTGCAATGCAATAGCAGCAGACAAACATCCTGTTAGTTTGCAGGTAAAGCTTTTTTGATGAACAAATGCAACAATAATTTATTCAATAACTTAACATAATAATTAGCATTAACATAATTAACATAATAATAATACAATAACTTCAATCCAATCACAGACTAGTAAGTTAAGGTACAGGTATAAGGCTCATTTGAGCACTTTTGTGGTTATAAAATCCTTTATTAGTTCAGAGTTATTTCTGAACTGACAATCAAAGAAGTTTTGCATTCCTGTGATACCCAAGCTGAGGCCTTCTTTGGTCTCTCTCTCTCTCTCTCTCTCTCTCTCTCTCTCTCTCTCTCTCTCTCTCTCTCTCTCTCTCTCTCTCTCTCTCTCTCTCTCTCTCTCTCTCTCTCTCTCTCTCTCTCTCTCTCTCTCTCTCTCTCTCTCTCTCTCTCTCTCTCTCTCTCTCTCTCTCTCTCTCTCTCTCACTCTACAGTGGCTGCTGTCAGTCTGGGCTCTTGTCCAGCTCCGTGCCACTCTGATATTGCATTCTCACTCTCTCTCTCTCGGTCTCACACACACACACACACACACACACACACACACACACACACTCTCGTATATTGCTGTACCCATGCCAAAGCTCTCAAAGTGCCAGCATGTGTTTCACGTCCTCTGATGCTCCTCGTGTCACCACAGCCTGTCTGAACGCTTCGTAATATCAATAATTGATGCTCTTGAGGAGCAGTAATTAAATTAGTTAATTATGCCGGTAAAATTACATGTAATTATGAGACTGGAGGGTGTGTTTAGTAAATTAGTCCCGTCCATGCTCGCTGCTAAAGAATGCTGCCAAAATTGGTTCCTTTATGATTAGGTAAACATGATAGTTTGTTCTCGCTCATTTTCTTTGGAATCAAACCTGTGAGAGGAAATGTGATGTTCTGTCCCATTTCTCTCCAGGCCCACTTTGTTAAAACATAAAACATGGTAAACAGAAGCTCAACTATACTTGCTTAATGCGCAAAGGCAAACCTCATGATTCTCACGCATCTAGCAAACACTTAGACTGCTCCATTCATATGGATTACTTTAACAATGTCTATCTATACCTTTAGAAGCATGCACATTTTGGTTGTGTAAAGTTTCAATAGATGTAAAAATGAAAGAATATTAAAAACATCTTCATTTGTGTTCAGAAGATGAACACAAGTCATCTTATGCATTTGGAATGACATATGGGTGAGTAAAAGATGACAGAATTTTCCTTTTGGGGTGAATGAACTCTTTAAAAGAATAGTTCAGCAATGCAATGAGTTAAGAGTGACTAACCTACAAAAAACACCATAAAAGTGCAGTAAAGTTCATATTGCGCTATAAGTCTTCTGAAGACATACACTTTTGTCAGCTTTATAAAAGGAAAAAACAGTAAAAAATGTAAGAATATTATTTATATAAGTTTTGCCAAACTCTTTGGAGTGTATTTGAAACTCCAAAATGATTGTGAACATTAGATGTTGTAATTTATAGATGCATTGCAACTCTAATAAATGTATATGGGATTTCTCAGCCACACTGCAGATTCTTAAGATGTCTCATAACGTCTCCTTGGTTTTTAATCTTTAATGTGATTAAACAAGTTGCCACATCATCTTTCACTTTTACAGCTCTGATTACTTTAAAAATTCAATTGTGTTTGCCTCTAAATCAAACGCCAACACCTTCCACTGCAGAGTCTTTCCTGAGTATTTCTGCCAAAGAAAAAGAACCTGCTAAAGCATCATAAACCAGCCATTTATCAAAGGCAAAATTCACATATAAGAACATATTTATCCACGGACCTGCTTTATAGCATTATACTAGGCTCCAAAAGTCCCTGAAATGTTTCCAGATTGCATTTTGAATTCAATATATTGTTTTAAAATCACAGTTTATGCTATCAGCATAACAGGGAAATTGAAAATGTTACATTTCATAATTTCTTCGTATTTGGTATGTGTTCTTTTGAATGAATGACAACCTCATTTAAGCTGCATGAACTCCACAAGTGATCATGTTCTCCAGCATGATTTGAGAATAACCCAA